>NC_142514.1:85857500-86045000 GCF_057876585.1 Rhinolophus sinicus | reverse complement strand
AAATTATTATTTTTACTTTTCAATTACAGTTGACATACTGAATTATGTTAGTTTCAGGTGTCTAACATAATGATTGGACACTTATGTAACTTATGAAGTGATCACCACAATAAATCTAGTAACCATCTGACACCATACATAGTTATTACAATATTATTGACTATATTCCTTATACTATACTTTACATCCTCATGAATATTTTGTAATGACAAATTTGTACTTTTTAATCCCTTGCTCTTTTTCATCCATTCCCCCAACCATTCTCTCATCTGGCAACCATCAAAATATTCTCTGTATCTATGAATTTGTTTCATTTTGTTTATTCATTTATTTAGTTTATTAGAATCCACATATAAGTGAAACCATATGGTATTTTTCTTTCCTTGACTTATTTAACTCAGCATAATACCCATTAGGTCCATCCATGCTGTTGCAGATGGCAAGATTTCCTTCTTTTTATGGCTGAGTAATATTCCATTGATTATATGTATCACCTCTTCCTCATCCATTCATTCACTGATGGACACCCAGGATGCTGCCATATGTTAGCTATTGTAAATAATGCTACAATAAATATATTGATGCACATGTCCCTTTGAAGTGCTGTTTTGGGTTTATGCAGATAAATGCCCAGAAGTGGGAACACCAGAACTTTCTTTGTCTCTTGTTAAAGCCATTGTTTTAAAGTCTTTTTTGTCTGTTATAAGTATTGCTACCAGAGCTTTTTTTTTTAATTTCTATTTCATGAAATATATTTTTCCATCCCTTTACTTTCAGTTTCTGTGTGTCTTTCAATCTAAAGTGACTGTCTTGTAGGCAGCATATGTAAGGGTTTTGATTCTTATCCATTCAGCCACCCTATGTCTTTTGTTTGGAGAATTTAATACATTTACATCAAAAGTAAATGCTAATAGATATGTAGTTAGTGCCATTTTATTATTCATAATTTTTATCTTTTTTTTTTTTTTTTGGTCTTCTTCTACTTTAAGAAGTCCCATTAACATTTCTTGTAATAATGGTTTGGTGGTTATGAATTCCTTTAACTTTTCCTTGTCTGGGAAGCTCTTTGTCTCCTTCAATTTTAAATGATAGCTTTTGCTTGGTAGAGTAAGATTGGTTGTAGGTCGTTGCTTTTCAACATTTTAAATATTTTGTGCCAATCTCTTCTGGCCTGAAAAAGTGTCTGTTGAGAAATCAGCTGACAGTCTCATGGGAACTTCTTTGTAGGTAACTGCTTTTCTCTGGCTGCTTTTAAGATTCTCTCTTTGTCTTTAACCTTTGGCATTTTAATTCTAATGTATCTTGATGTAGGCTTGTTTGAGTTCTTCTTGCTTGGTAATCTCTGCATTTTCTGAGCCTGCATGTCTATTTACTTCACCAGTTTAGGGAAGTTTTCCATTATTATTTTTTCAAATGGATTTTCAATTCCTTACTCTCTCTCTTTTCCTTCTGGTATCCTTATGATGCAAATGTTGATATACTTGATATTGTCCCACAGGCCCCTTTAATTATCCTCATTTTGTTTGATTCATTTTTTTCTTTTTGCTGCTCTGATTGGGTATTTTCTGCTACCTTATCTTCCAACTTGCTGAATCCAACCTCTGCTTCATGTAATCTACTGTTGATTCCCTCTACTGTATTCTTCATTTCAATTAATGTATTCTTCACTTCAAAATGGTTATTTTTAATGTTTTCTATCTCCATTTCCTATCTCTTTCTTGAAGTTCTCGCTGAGATCATTGAGCATCCTTATAACCAGTATTTTGAATTCTGCATCTTGCAGATTGCTTGTCTCCATCTTGTTTAGTTAGTTAGTCAGTTAGTTGGTTTGTTTCTGGAGCTTTGTTCTGTTCCTTCATCTGGGACATGTTTCTTTGTCCCCCCATTTTGGCTGCCTCCCTGTTTTAGTTTCTATATATTAGGCATGGCTGCTCTGTCTCCCAATCTTAGTAGACTGGCCTTAGGTAGTGAATGTCCTGTGAGGCACACTGGTGCAGTCTCCCTGGTCACCTGAGCCGGGTGCTCCAGCTGTGTCCCTTGTGTGGGTTGTGTGAGTCCTCGTGTTGTAGTTGAGCCTTGGTTTCTGTTTGCATGTCAGTGGAAGGGATTGACTCTCAGGCTCATTGGTTGTTAGGATGGACCATGGCTACAGGTGAGGAGTTGTGGTGCAGGGGCTGACCCCACAGAGCAGGATTCACTTTATTTCTGATGCCTTCCCAGTCTGCCCTTTGGGTGTATCATTTGTGGAGGTGGTTGGGTGGTGTTCTGCTGTAGTCTGAAGCTGGCCACTGGGTGTATTGGTTCTGGGGCCTCGTGCGGGGGTGGGGGTCTGATGCAGACGAAGGCCCACTGCTGCCTGTGTCCAGGTCAGGACTACTTGGTATGAGCTACAAAGTGATATGCAGGTAGTTGCTACTTGTGCTGGGCTTGGAGGGCCTATGAGAAGCTTAGCTGTGAACCGAGGCTGGCTGCCACTAGTGCCAATGTTGCGGCTGCTTCGCAAGAGGTACAGGGCACATGGGAGCCAGATGCTGCTTGTTTGGGGTTTGTGAACCTTTGATTGATTTCAAGAAAGTCCACAGCATGAGCCAAGATAGGCCATATGTATGGAAAAGGCACTAGAAACAGCTCTGGTGGGCCCGCTAGTTGGGTGGGGTGGGGCCTCAGGGAATCACTGGGGTTGGGTGAATGGTATTAGCCAAGTTAGTGGGGACTCAGATATGGCGCCCACCTGAGTTTGCATGTTGGGAGGGTGAGGGCTCAACAAAGAAGCAATGGATTCTTCCAGTTCCCTTATCTGGGAGAAAGCTGCCCCTCCAGCCCTCATCTTGAAACCAGACAATTCAGTTCCTCACCATAAGTCCCTGGCATCCCTCAAGCTGCTGCCCCAACACTAGAGCTCAGAGCAAGTGAATCTGTCAGCAGGTAAGTCACATTGTGTGCCCTTTAAAAGGAGCTCCTGGGACTCCAGCTGCCCTCCATCTCACTCAGCCACAATCTCCACTGGTTTTCGGAGCCAGAAATTGTGGGGCTTTCTCTTCTTGGCACTGGAACCATGGGTGGTGAACCTGGTGTGGGGCTGAGACCCCTTGCTTCTCAGGGGAGACCTCTGCAGCCAATATATCCATCCTTATTTTTAACTGCTACACTTGGGTATGGGGACTAGCCTATTGCACATTTCTGTCCTCCCTCCTAACAGTTTCAGTGTCTTCTTCTGTATATCCTTAATTATAGGATTTCTGTTCAACTGGACTTCAGGCAATTCTCGATAGTTGTTCTGTAGTTTAGTTGTAATTTTGATGTGGTCATGATAGGATGCACACACAGCATTCAGCTATTCTGCCATTTTGACCAGAAAACTTCTTTTTTCATTTGTAGAGATGTCTGGAGTTTATTTAAATGGAAGAAGAATATCCTCCTTCGGTAAGAGTGTTCAAAACTGTTATTACACTATACTAGATATTGGACTGTTTAATTTCTATTTTCTCTTTTGTATTTATAAAACAATATAAAAGATTCTCATATATTTATTATATTTTACAAGTTATAAAATTAGGATTATCTTATACTAATATTTAATAATTTCCCCCTTTATATTTCATTGGTAATTTTCTCTTATGAATATTAAATATTAATAGAAAATTGATTATTAAAGGCTGCATAATATTCCAAGATATGGATATACCGTATTATATATATAATCTGTTTGTACTCATACCTTAATCCCCAATTATGCTCATAGAACCTATTGTTTGATTGGTAAGACCTTGTATGATGGAGAGTGACATTATCTTCTGTGGTTCCATTATTCTATTTTCACATCATCACTCACATCATATTCTTTCACCTACTTTCCTTGGCATTCCAGGTTTCTTTCTAATCATTGGCACCTTTGCTTCAGCCTGACTTTCAATACTTGCCCAAACAATTATCTACCTTTGATGGGTGAGTGACCTCCATCTGATTTGGCAAAATAAAGGCATCCATTACATCTATTGTAAGGGTGGGCTAACAGTACAATAACACATTGTTAGATTTCAAAATATATTTACTAAATACATAGATGACTGTATGGTAGGAAGGAGGTCACAACAGGTAGAAAGCTGTGCATGTACAGAGAGTGGAGAGTTTGAATAGTATACTATCATGAAGGGAGAAAATTAGGTGATGTAGAAGTAAGGAGAATGCCACAGGAATGGACAGGGGTAGTAGAAATAGGGTGGAACACATGAGAATAGGGAAGAAGAGTTTGGTGTTGGAAAAGAAATAATGTGAAGATTAATTGGTACTCTCTATAGCACAGTCCTGTTTTACGTGATAGGTAATACAGCAAAAACATCATGAATGGTAATTCCCAGCTGGTGTAACCATTCATTGGGACAAAAGAGATTGTTTTAACATTATTTTATTTAGTGCGTCAACAATATGATACACCTAATATAAATTGTATACACCTTTTAGACATTGATAGAGGTATAGCATCTAGAATGTGGAGGTAATACACCTGTTGTTCTCTGTGCAATCAGAACCTCCTCAAGTATTTGATTCAGATCTAGAGTTAGACTTTTTAAAAGTGAAATAGACACTGGATGTAATATATCCTGGAGGATGATCAGCTTAGTGCAGGAAACCTAAAATAAAATCACTCGAAAAACGGATTAAAAGAAAGCTTAGAGAAGACACGATCCTATAGCACCTAACAGATGACTCCTTTTGAAGGAATGTCAAGTAGAAAAGAATCAGAGTGCCTCTGTTTGGATGTAAGGAGAAGATACATGGGGACAAGGTACAGGCTTTTCAGGGAGGCAAATTTTGATTTGTTCAAGGAAAACCCACTAAGTAGTGGAAGTGCTTGAATTTATGATTTGTCTATCTTTGGGGAAATGAATCCTTCAACATCAGAGGCGTTGAAGTACATATTGGTGAACAGTTGGTGGGGATTTTGTAATGGAGATTCAAACACCTGCTATTTGGTGGAGACAGATAATCTTGAAGGTCCAGTCACTCTTGAGAGACTATAATTTTATGCAGATTTCTATCTAGATCAAATAGAGAAAGCAAATATGAATTTTTATTTATGTAGCCTAAAATGCTTTAACAACATTTTTCATTTTCAAATCATTTTAGTTTTTGTAATTTTAAAAATATTTGTTGGACGTCATCAAAATGGCAGCGTGAGGTAAGCCTGGAATCTCCCCTGGAATTTACAACTAATTGAACAACTATAACTCCACAAAGGACTTCCTGCACAGCGGACAGGCAGCATGAGGGGGCCCACTGCTGAGTTCACCTAGGGGTGGGCGAGTCACGCAAGTCGGGGAGGAAGAAAGGGAGAAATGCGGAGAAAGAGCTGTGTAGGCGTGGGACGCACACCTGGGTCGGTGCTCCAAGCTAGCTGCATCCCAGAACAGCCGCAGCTGCGGGAGAGGGAGGAACTCGGAGTGCTGGGGCTCCATTTGTAGCCCACAAGGCTGAGGGGACAGGATGTAGCACGGCTGAGTCCAGCGCTCACAGCAGAGACCTCGGAGAAGGGACTAAGGGAAGAAGGCTGAAAGCGGTGGTTTGGGCCCACAAAGCCGGGCAGAGAATGGAAGCCTTGGGCACTGAGACTAGCTGCCCCACCCTACCCTCCCAGAGCTCGTCCCGCCCTTACCTGCCTGGTGCTAGAAGCAGAACGGTAGCAGTGTCGGATCAGAGGAACAGAATATTTGCTGCTCTGAGAACTGTGGACCGCAGACACAGATTCGCAGTCCAACTAGTTCCGGTAAAGGGGAGGGAGCTGTGGAAGCAGGACCGGCTGTGGTGGTGGTCACCACCATTCCTCTGGGCCACCTCTCACAACTCACCCCGCCCCTGACCCCACCTATCTGGGCGGATCCCTGCAGGAGTAAACAGAACTGCTGAAACATACGGGCTCTGAATCTGGAGGTGGAAGAGCTTTGGAACTTCAAAAGCTCTCTGCATATCCACACAGATACTGCACCCTGTGACCCAGGTGAACTAGTAAGAGAGGAGAAGCCCTTCTCCCAGGGAATCCCCCCCAATGGTTGAGAAGCTGGAATAGTGCAGAGAAAACATATCACTACTGTGTGAGAGAGAAAAAAAGGCTGCAGTCAGAGACAAAATAAACATTCGACAAACAAGTACTGGAAAACAAAAGAAAGATCTCTTCCTATCAACCTGTTGCAGAAGACACTCCTGTAGATGTCTAGGAAGAGAAATAATAAATCAGCAATTGCCATGAATAACCAAGGCAACAAGACAGCTCAGAAAGAAGGTGAAAAGTCTCCAGAAAAGGAACTTAAAGATATGGAAATATGTGACTTAAATGACACAGAATTCAAGATTCCAGTTCTAAAAAAAATCAACGAGATGCAAAAAAACACAGAAAGGCAGTTTAATGAACTCAGAAACACAATAAAAGAACAACATGAGCATTTTACTAAAGAGATTCAAATTTTAAAAAAGAACCAAATAGAATTTCTGAAGATTAAGAACTCAATAGAAGGAATTAAGAATTAAATAGCCAGCTTAGGTAGTAGAGTTGACCAGATGAAGGAAATAATCAATGATATTGAAGATAGAAACCTGGAAATGAGACGGATGGAAGAAGAAAGAGACTTGAGACTTAAAAGAAATGAAAGAACTCTACAAGAACTTTCTGACTCCATCAGAAAGAGCAATATAAGAATAATGGGCATACCAGAAGGAGAAGAAACAGAGAAGGGAATGGAGAACATATTCAAACAAATCGTCGATGACAATTTCCCAAACTTGTGGACAGAACTGGACCCTCGAATCCAAGAAGCAAATAGAACACCTAGTTACCCCAATCCCAACAGGCCTTCTCCAAGGCACATTGTATTGAAGCTGTCTAAAATCAACGACAAAGAAAGAATCATCAAGGCAGCCAGGGAAAAGATGACAGTAACCTACAAAGGAAAACCCATTAGATTATCATCAGATTTTTCAGCAGAAACTCTACAAGCCAGGAGGGAGTGGAACCAAATATTCAAACTATTGAAAGAGAGAAACCATGAGCCAAGAATAATATATCCAGGAAAGATTTCCTTTAGATATGAAGGAGGAATAAAGACCTTTCCAGACATACAGAAGCTGAGGGAATTTTCTAATACACGACCTGCACTACAAGAAATACTAAAGGAGGCTATTCGACCACCATCAACAGGGACAATTTGTGGCAACCAAAACATAAAAAGGGGGAGAGTAAAGGCCTGAACTGGAATATGGGAATGGAGAAAGTAAGCGTGCTGAAGAAAATGGAATATGCTAAATATCAAACTTTCTTTTACATAAACTTAAGGGTAACCACTCAAAAAAAATCCAGAACTGAAATATATACTGTAATAAAAGAAGAAACAGAGGGAAACATCATAGAATACCACCACACAGAAATAGTAGACAACAACAAAAGGCAAAGAAACAATGGAGACACAGCCTTACCAAAAAACTAAAGATAGAATGACAGGAAATCCTCACATATCAATAATCACCCTAAATGTAAATGGACTGAACTCACCAATAAAAAGGCACAGAGTAGCAGATTGGATCAAAAAAGTAAACCCAACCATATGCTGTCTCCAAGAGACACATCTCAGCTACAAGGACAAGCATAGACTCAAAGTGAAAGGGTGGAAATTGACACTCCAAGCAAATGGTACCCAGAGAAAATCAGGTGTAGCCATAATGATATCAGATGAAACAGACTTCAGGGTGAAAAAGATAACAAGAGACAAAGACGGACATTTCATAATGGTAAAGGGGACTGTACAACAAGAAGACATAACAGTCATCAATATTTATGCCCCCAATCAGGGAGCACCGAAATATACCAAGCGACTACTAACAGAACTAAAGGGAGAAATCGACCAAAACACAATTATACTAGGGGACTTAAATACATCATTGACAGCTATGGATAGATCATCCAAAAACAAAATAAATAACGAAATACCAGCCCTAAATGACACTTTAGATGAAATGGACATAATTGACATTTATGGAGCACTTCATCCTAAAACATCAGACTATACATTCTTTTCTAGTGTATATGGAACATTCTCAAGGATAGAGCATATATTGGGACATAAAATCAGCCTCAGTAAATTTAAGAAGATTGATATCATACCAAACATATTCTCTGATCACAAGGCTTTGAAATTGGATATCAACTGCAAAATAAATCGGGAAAAAACACAAATACATGGAGATTAAACAACATACTTTTAAAGAACGACTGGGTCAAAGAAGAAGTTACAGGAGAGATCAAAAGATCCAAAGAAACAAATGACAATGAAAATACATCCTACCAAAATTTTTGGTATACAGTGAAAACAGTTTTAAGAGGGAAATTTATGTCATTACAGGCCTATCTCAAGAAACAAGAAAAATCCCAAATAAATAACCTCATGTTACACCTTAAAGAACTAGAATAAGAAGAACAAGTGAAACCCAAGGTCAGCAGAAGAAAAGAAATAACAAAAATCAGAGCAGAACTAAATGAAATAGAGAACAAAAAGACAATAGAAAAAAACAATGTGACAAAGAACTGGTTCTTTGAAAAGATTAACAAAATTGACAAACCCTTGGCTAGACTCATTAAGATAAAATGAGAGAAGACACTAATTAACAAAATCAGAAACGCAAAGGGGAAGTTATCATGGACACCACAGAAATACAAAGGATCATCCAAGAATACTATGAAGGACTATATGCCACCAAATTCAATAACCTAGAAGAAATGGACAAGTTCTTAGAAACATATAGCCTTCCAAGGCTGAACCATGAAGAACTGGAAAATCTAAACAGACCGCTCACCAGTAACGAAATCGAATCAGTCATCCAAAACCTTCCCAAAAGCAAAAGTCCGGGACCAGATGGCTTCACTAGTGAATTCTACCAAACCTTCAAAGAGGGTCTAACCAGTCCTGCTCAAACTCTTTCAAAATATTGAAGAAGAGACAGTACTTCCTAACTCATTTTCTGAGGCCAACATTACCCTGATACCAAAACCTGGTAAGGACAACAACAACAAAAAAAGAAAACTACAGACCAATATCTCTGATGAATACAGATGCAAAACTCCTAAATAAAATTCTAGCAAATCGAATACAACAATGCATTAAAAAGATTATTCATCATGACCAAGTGGGTTCATCTCCGGGGCACAAGGATGGTTTAACATCCGCAAATCCATCAATGTGATGCATCACATAAACAAAATAAAGGACAAAAATCATATGATTATATCAATTGATGCAGAAAAAGCATTTGACAAGATACAACATCCATTTATGTTTAAAACACTTAATAAAATAGGTATAGAAGGAAAATACCTTAACATAATAAAGGCCATATATGACAAGCCCTCAGCTAATCTCATAATCAATGGTGAAAAACTGAAGCCCTTTGCTCTACGTTCAGGAACACGACAGGGCTGTCCTCTATAACCTCTGCTTTTCAACATAGTGTTGTAAGTCCTTGCCAGAGCAATCAGGCAAGAGAAAGAAATAAAAGGCATCCAAATTGGGAATGAAGAAGTTAAATTATCACTCTTTGCAGATGACATGATGCTGTATATAGAAAACCCTAAAGACTCCACCAAAAAGCTATTAGAAACAATCAACGAATACAGTAAAGTTGTTGGCTACAAAATCAAGGCACAAAAGTCCATTGCTTTCCTATATACTAACAATGAAATCTCAGAAAAAAAAATAAAAAAACAATTCCTTTTGCAATTGCAACAAAAAGAATAAAATACCTAGGAATAAACTTAACCAAGGACGTGAAGGACCTATAGTCCGAAAACTATAAGACATTTTTGAAAGAAATTGAAGAAGACACAAAGAAATGGAAAGACATTCCATGCTCATGGATTGGAAGAATCAACATAATTAAAATGGCCATATTACCCAAAGCAATATACAGATTTAACGCAATCCCCATCAAAATCCCAATGGCATTTTTTAAAGAAATAGAACAAAAAATCATCAGATTTGTTTGGAACCACAAAAGACCCCGAATAGCCAAAGCAATCTTAAGAAAAAAGAACAGTACTGGAGTTATCACATTTCCTGACTTTAGCTTGTACTACAGGGCTACCATAATCAAAACAGCATGGTATTGGCAGAAAAACAGACACATAGACCAATGGAATAGAATTGAGAACCCAGAAATAAAACCACATAAATATGGACAGATATTTTTTGACAAAGAATCTAAAAACATACAATGGAGGAAAGACAGCCTCTTCAATAAATGGTGCTAGGAGAATTGGATAGCCACGTGCAAAATAATGAAACTGGACTGCTATTTGTCACCATGTACCAAAATTAATTCAAAATGGATCAAAGACTTAAGCATAAGACCTGACACAATAAATTGCATAGAAGAAAACATAGGTACTAAACTTATGGACCTTGGGTTCAAAGAGCATTTTATGAATTTGACTCCAGAGGCAATGGAAGTAAAAGCTAAAATAAACAAATGGGACTATATGGAACTTAAAAGCTTCTGCACAGCAAAAGAAACCATCGACAAAATAAAGAGGCAACCAACTGAATGGGAGAAGATTTTGCAAACAGTGCCTCTGATAAGGGGCAAATATCCAAAATATACAAGGAACTCATGCAACTCAACAACGAAAAAACAAACAACCCAATTGAAAAATGGGCAAAGGACCTGGAGAAACATTTCTCCAAAGAGGACATACAAATGGCAAATAGACATATGAAAAAATGTTCAACATCACTAGTCATCAGAGAAATGCAAATCAAAACCACAATGAGATATCACCTCACCCCAGTCAGAATGGCTATCATCAACAAGACAAATAGTAACAAGTGTTGGAGAGGCTGTGGAGAAAAAGGAACCCTCATACACTGTTGGTGGGAATGCAGACTGGTGCAGCCATTATGGAAGGCAGTGTGGAGGTTCCTCAAAAAATTACAAATAGAATTACCATATGACCCAGCAATCCCTTTCCCGGGTATCTACCCAAAAAATCTGAAAACATTTATAGATAAAGACACGTGTGCTCCAATGTTCATTGCAGCTTTGTTTACGGTGGCCAAGACATGGAAGCAACCAAAATGTCCTTCGATAGATGAATGGATAAAGAAGTTGTGGTATATATACACAATGGAATACTATTTGGCGGTAAGAAAAGATGATATAGGAACATTTGTGACAACATGGATGGATCTTGAGAGTATAATGTTAAGCGAAATAAGTCAGACAGAAAAAGCAGAGAACCATATGATTTCACTGACATGTGGTATATAAACCAAAAACAGTAAAAGATCAAGACAAACAAATGAGAAACAAAAACTCATAGACACAGACAATAGTTTAGTGGTTACCAGAGGGTAAGGGGGGTGGAGGGTGGTAGATGAGGGTAAGGGGGATCAAATATATGGTGATGGAAGGACAACTGACTCTGGGTGGTGAACACACAATGGGATTTATAGATGATGTAATACAGAATTGTACACCTGAAATCTATGTAATTTTACTAACAATTGTCACCCCAATAAATTTTTAAAAAAAGAATGTAAATTGGTATAGCCGCTATGGAAAACAATATGGAGGTTCCTCAAAATTGTAAGAATAGAATTACCATATAAACTACCAATCTCTCTTCTGGGTATCTGTCTACCCCCAAAATTTGAAAACATTTATCTCTAAAGGTATATGCAGCAATATGTTCATTGCAGCATTATTCACAGTGGCCAACACATGGAAACAAGTGGAGTATCCTTAGATAGATTATTGGATAAAGAAGATGTAGTACATATATGCAATACTATTGTTCCATAAGATGAAATACTGCCATTTCTGACAACATGGACAGATCTTGCGAATATCACGCTAAGAGAAATAAGTCAAGATAGAAAAAGTCAAGGAACATGATTTCACTCATATATGGGATATAAAACTGAAAGCAGCAAATGAACAAATAAGACAACAAAGAAACAAAACCTCATAGACACAAACAACAGTATGGTGGTTATCTGAGAGAAAATGGAGAAGGGGAGGTAGAAAAAGGTAATGGGGGTCAAATATATGGTGATTGAAGGACATTTGACTTTCAGTGGTGGACACACAAGGCAATATACAGATGATATGTTATAGAATTGTATGCTTGAAACCTATTTAATTTTATTCACCAATGTTACCCCAATAAATTTAATAATTTTTTAAAGCATGAATAAGAACTAGCTGAATGAAGAAGAATGAATGAGTAAAGTACTTTCAAGGTAGAAAGAGGAGCATACAAATGAAAAGCTGTAGAGAGTTTGCAGTTATTTACAAATAGGTTAGTGAAGCTAAAATAGTATTTAAAGTGAGGTATAAGAGACCATGAGGGCAATGGTAGACACAGTAAGTCAGAAGAGAGCCTTTTATGCTATTCTAAGAAACTTGAATTTTATACCAAAGCCACTGAGAAGCTATTGACATGAGTCAGACAGATTTGACTTTAGCTCGTGTTGTTTTTGTGTAAGGAGCTTGAAATACAGATTTAAAATGACCAAGAAGAAAGGCAAAAACCAACTAGAGGCTACAGTTAATTGCTCTGAGAAAGATGTAGCCTAAGCTGGATAGTGGTAATAGGCATAGAGAAAATGTGAAAGATTTACAAATTATTTTTAAAGTAATAATTGAATACTAATATTGATTGATAGTATTAGGCAGTAGATAATGTAGGAGTCAATAACGAATCCAAACTTCTTACTTGAATGACCCTGTTACAACCGACAACTGAGACAAGGTCACAAGATTAAGAACATGTTTTGAGGCAGGGAGTTGATTTACTTCATTTTAAACTTATTAGTTTTCAAATGCTTTGGAGTTCTGTAAGTAGTTATGTCAGGCAGGCACATGGATATGAAGGTTTAAATCTCAGAAGAATGGTTTTGTTCAAGGGTATAAATCAATTTTGTATACGTATAAATAATAACTAAAGTCATAAATTTGTCTAACAGAAAAAAAATGGGAAAAGAAGTGGGCCGAGGGAAAAAAAAATATATGCATGTTAAAAATGGTGTACAAAAAAAGATAGTCGCAAAGGAATAGGGAAGAAGTGGTAGCAGAAGTAGGAGAAAGAAAAAATCTGATATAAAATCAAGAAAACAGTTCCAAAGGGAACTAATCAGTAGCAGTAAATGTAATCAATGGTCTTGCAAGATAAGAGCTAAAAGTGCCTGTTTAATTTGAGAATTCATCACCTTAAGGAGGTTGGTTTACATTGAATAGTGGCCTGAAGAAGCACTGCTGTGTTGAATATCAGATGAGAAGCAAGGAACTGAGGACCTTAAGTGTAGACTGCTTTTTTTTTTTTTTCTCAAATTAGAGTTTCTCCCATTCTGTCCATGTTTGAGAAGCTTAGATTAGATAAAGAACATTGAAAAGGCATAGGTTGAAGGGAATACAAGATCAAGGGAATACTAGTATTTGTACACTTTGGTTTTATTTTTGAATGGGAAGTATTTCCGCCTGTCTGTAAAATTGAATGTACTCAGTTCTGTACTCTACTTTCATAAACTTGTCACCAGAATTGCTTCCTTTAAACTAAGTTTTGTAATGTTGATCTATTTTGTTAAAACAAACACACTCTTCTAGTCACATCTGAATAAGAATGTTTTGTAAGTAAATTGATGAGGAAGAATCTACACAGTATATGATAATTATAATAGAAATTTTCAGTTTCAGTTTAAATATTTATGTAATTGAGATAATTCTTCATTTAGACAATCTTTTTCCTTTTGTTTAATAAAATATTTTGTAAATATCCTTTACTGAACACTGTCTTTTCCTGAGCAGCCATAGAAATGTGTACATCCTTTTGTTGTAGTGTTATCATTATTTAATAAATAATGTTTACAAATTTATCTTTTCAACTGGACCATGAACTCCTCAGGAACAAAGATTGTGTTTTATTTATATTTGTCTATTCATCAACTAGCTGGTGGATAACGTTTAAGCACTGACTCTCCACCTCCTTAGGATTCTAATTCAGGACTAGCCATTGTGGAACTCTTTGAGCTGAGAATAATGCAGGCTATGGAATGACCAGAAACAACCAAAGAAAAATTGAACCAGAGCACAAAGATCATCTATGATGTTGAAGGACAAATGAGAGTTAAATTCAGAAAGAACACATATCCACTTGTCAATTCCAAAGGACAAGTGTGGAAACAATAACCGGAGCCAAAATAAGAGATTAAAAATTGGGTAAATGCAACAACAAGAAAATGATGAGATGCAGAGGGCAGATAAAGGGAAAGAGTCAAGAACTGTGAATGTCTACAGTGTTGGGGACACTTGGGAGGCACTGCTTCTGCATGTTATTGTGTTGGGTGGAAACCAGAATAATTACACATGCATGCACGCACACGGGCACAGGAAAACGTAAACATGAAGCAAGCTATGATATCTTACTTATGTTAAGCTATGTAAGACCAATTGGCAGAATTTACGGGGTATTCAGTGCTATTCTTTGTCTGATCTAAGTCCAGGATATCAGGACTTGATGATGATGTTGGGAATAATAGCAGGAACTATGATATAAGCCTATTTGCTCAAGTACTATGGAAAATGATGTATAAACCTAGTAATATTTAACACTGATATGGATAGAAGTGCCTTGCTGATAATAAGGGAATAATATGTAGTTATTGATTTGATCTGAAAAATAAGAAAGTATCAACAAATATACAAATTTAAAAATGTCAACCAATACGTAAATTATATGAGTAAGCAAAATATTCCCAAAAGTGTATATTCCCAAAGATACTGCATTTATTGGTCTGAGGTATGAAGAGGCAGCCATGTCAGTGGCATGTCACCAGCCAGAAAACTGCCATCACTCTCCCTGCCACTTCATCAGGAAGGCTAAAGAGCATCCTGTGAACACTTTTGGATTGATTTATTTAAAGTTTTATGGAAAAAGTGGTGGGAATTCAGGAACTGTTTGAATGAAGGGTGTGAGAATTTGCCGAACAGGGGTGCGTTGCACAATGGAAGCACGGAGACAGAGGTAAGAATGGGAAGAGCAGACAGAAGACCTCACCTGAAAAGAATGGAGATGGTGCATAGGGGAGCAGGCAATTCCGTACGAAGTTTAAATGCATCAGAAGTTATTATTATACCAAGGCAATGAAGTGCTGCAGCCTGCTGACGGCAGATGTTTAGGATTAGCATAGTACTCTGCTCTCATTGTCCTGAATTCTGCTCTATTCCAAATAAACCTGGATTGTTTCCGTTCCTGTTAGCATTTCACAACTTATTCATATTGAGGAACTTATTAAGCTACTTAGATGTTACTTCTAGATATTACATATTCTCAGCCGTTTGCATATTGCAAGGATTTGATGCTTCCTAACTAGGTAATGGTATTACTACATTCTGAAATGATCCCTTTGGGAAAATACTTATGTAGTTTCCTGTTTCCTGTCAGTATGGTTTAACCTATACACTGAAGAGAAGAGTTGCAGCAGGTTTAAATGTTTCAAAGTAAAGCTTGTTTGAGTTGTATAAAGTAATTGCTACCTGAAACAAAAACAGAAAAAGTATCAGGCATGTTCAATTTTTTTTTTTTAACCGAGAAACCTTGAAAAGTTGGTTTCTGTCACTTGTTCGCATCATTTTTGAATGTGTTCCAAATGGATGTAGTTCATAAAGTCTACGGAAACTTAATCCATATTTGTGGAGAGGACTCAAACTGGGCTTCCCATCCTCCTTTTGTTTGCTGGGCCTTGCTTTTCCTTTTTTCTCTTTTTTTTGCATTACTTTAATGAGCAAGAAATTATTCACAATTAATGATAGCCAATCACTACAGTGGGGAATATACACTTATAAATTATGACAAATAGTCACACACCGTGTGATCAGAGTATACAAATTACACCATAAGCAGAAGGTAGTTATGCTTGATTGGAGCAATTAAATGTTTTCTTAAAAAAAAAAAAATACTCCAGTGAGAATATTTTAGAAAATGGCTTTTTAATCATCTATAGAACTGCTAAAATTACTGTCTCGTAATAGTTGTAAAGTCCGTCATATTTAGAATTAACTGTAATTCCTTTGCATAGCCATGGGAGTCTTCCCCCAGAAACCTGTTTACTTGAAACTTATTTTTAATCACAGACTCAGCATCAACTCATTCTCCTGAATGAAATGACAGTTTTCTAGGACTAGAAAATGAGACATTTGGCTTCTATGCACAAGAAAGTACTGCCCACTCCGTGTGGTCAGATTAGGGAAAAGAAAATTCAAAACAAATATGCCTTGTCACCTTGCAAGTGGACTGTCCCCACTGGATGGAATTTGGCCAATGGTGGGGAGAAAGTTCTGCAGAGCTCGGACAGAGAACCTATATTATTCTATAGAGCCACTTTAGAAAGGAAGCTGAGAGGACACCTGGTATCATCTGAGAATGGTTTGTAGAACCTCAGAATCCTGTGACGAAAAGGAGCTGGGGATGAGAAGATGTCCCCATTTGCTTTTGTTGTTTTCTTTCTTTGTTTGCCAGAGGGTGGAGAGAAGAAAGGGAAAGGAGAGCTAAGGTCTTAAACAGGTGAGAGCAATGGGACACCTGTTGTCTCACCAGAACCCGGAAACAAGTTCTGAGCTCTGTTGAGATGGGCCAACCTCCTCTGTTCTGCTCAGCTTTGCACCTTGGGAAAGCCTGAATCTGCTTGGATAGTGCCACAGTCCTGGAAGGTTGTTGGCACACTGAGCAGCAGAGCATATTTAACAATAGACAGCATGCCCACAAGTATCTAATAAGAAAGGGAGGAAAGCACCCACGAGGTGCATACTTGATTCTAACCATAGATGAGGTCATCTCCAAGGACTTTCAGACATAATTATTGGGCCTTTGCAAGGGTGCCGGGTATTTTTATCAAGAAACGGAAGCATACCACAGGCAATATTTAGCTAAACAATGTTAGCGCTATCTTATTCATAGCCGTGGGATGATAAAGTCTGAGAATATTTCCTTTTTGTGTTTTGTAAATTAAAAATTGAGAAACTTCTTGTAACAATATATTTTGTTCTAGTACAGCCCAGAGGTCTCCCTGAATAAACTGAATATAGAAATTACTTGTTCAATACATGTGTCAGAGGCTTTTCTATTAAAATTTTGGCCACCAAGATCATATGCCTTCTGAAGTATGCAGTTTAGACAATCACCTAATAAGAACAACATATTTTTTGAGGATTAACTAAGTTTTACATGTTTTACATGTTCTAACACATTTAATTTTCACAGCAACTATATTCACAGCTTTCAAAATAAGGAAACTAATGTTCATAGAGATAAAATAAGTTGGTCATGATAAAAAATTTAATAATACTGGATAGCACCTAGACTGAAATTAGGTCTATCTGATTTTAGATACCAAATTTGTAATAAGAAAACAAACATTCCTTTCTGGCTTGATATCATAGTACATTTTTTTTTAAATTTAATAGGAAAGTATTACCATAGATGTAAAATTTAAGAGAAAAAAAATCTAACTTAATTTAATATTAACAGTGCAATAGTTTAAACCCTTAATTTGGATATATGCTATCCTAGATCTTTTATATGTACCTACACCACATTGATTCAATTTTATAGTCTCCTTTTTCATGTGATATTAAATTACATAAAACTTCATATAATTTGACTTACTTTACATGCACCACCTTAATGGTTGAACGATTCATGTCTTAATTAAGCTAGTATCAAGAGAGAAATGTACCTTACCTCTGTCTAAAAACATGTCTTACCTTGATAATTTGGGAATTTACACACTTTCTCCTGATTCTTATTTCTTGAATCTTGCCTATATGTTCACATGAAGATAAAATTTCTCAGATGCCCTCTGAGGCACAGGCACCCCTATCTCCTGCAGCCCACTCAGGTTATACACAATCTACAGCGGGCTCCGCATAAATGATCCTTTCTCCTGACTTTTCATGTATTCCTTACCTTTTCTAGTCAATGTGACTTAAAGAGATATGTTTATTGTCGAGTTACCAACCTTATTCAGGATGCATGAAGGGAAACGTTTTTCCTCACCAAAAATATATCTAAACATAATCACCTTAGGAAAGCTGATTGTCTTTACAGGAGAAAAATCAAGTTTCAAGGATTTATATTTACACAGTGCCATCTCCAAAATCTATGGGGTAAGGAGTCTGTCCAACTGCTATGGATTATGACACATTTCTTCCTCTTGTTCCCTTTGTTGGCTCCTTCACTATCATCATCCTTACAGCATCTAGGCTTCCAAACTGAGCACTGGTCCTCGTATTATGTATAAATTGTAAGGTATCCAATTAGCCAGACTCAAATCGGTCTGTGAATTGACAGGAAATTAAAGAAATCTCCAAAACAGATAACATCCACCATTCTGAACAAAGATACTTGATCACATGAAGTAAATGTAATCTTCTTATACACCGAAAACACTGCAATCTAATAGCCAGAGTAGATCCTGCGATTAAAAAGACTAAAATTTGGCAGGTCTTATAGATAGCAAAAGGCTAAATATTCTATAAATTCTCGGCTTTATTTCTCAGTTCTGATGAGTATATTTAATTGTTCCCAATCAGACCCCTTGGTAGCAGAAATAGAAAGACAACGTGTGTCAGCGCACTGATATGTGGTCTCATTTGAAATCCACGCAGGATCTATGTCTGCCTGCTGTGCTTAATTTCAGCATACATTTCTATGATTGATTGTGGTTTCTTTCAGTATATCAAAATGTTTAAGGCATTCACGTTTGTGCCTCTTATAGTGTAGATCAAAGTGTACTTAAGGATTCCTAAGAACTTAGCGGTTTTGGAATTGGAGTTCTGAAGACAATCACAGAAGAGGATAGTCTGATTTTTTTTTTTTTTTTTTTTTTTTGCATTTTAAACATGTGTGTTTTTATTTTTTTAAATTTATTGGGGTGACAATTGTTAGTAAAATTACATAGATTTCAGGTGTACAATTCTGTATTACATCATCTATAAATCCCATTGTGTGTTCACCACCCAGAGTCAGTTCTCCTTCCATCACCATATATTTGATCCCCCTTACCCTCATAGTCTGATTTTTTTACCTGAGATTTACAGTCACATCCATGCACAATCCCAGAATCCCTCACAAGAATTCAAGAATTCTGTGAACCTGGATGAGGAAAAATATTACTCTTTTATTTTACTAATATGTGATGAAAATTTTGAGCTTTTACTTTCATTTAAATATAGTAAACCAACAACGGTAGTATTCGCAATCCTTGTGAGTTTGTCACCAGCAGAAATCACAGGCATATTTATATCACATTGTCACCGATGTCTTGGGGTGGGACTGGTGTTTCTCACTCCTTGGACATTGTGGTGGTTATTAGCTCTCTCATTTGATCTCATTATTTAGTAAATTGATGAGGAAGTATGTGCATTCCTATGTCAAAATCCTTTAAATTTCAATAACTTTATTTTAATATCATCTGTTTCCTCTGTAATCGTATTTTATTTTTTACATTTAAAAATGTTATTGTGAGAATGGATTCATAGTCTCCATCAGGTTGCCATGGAAACCCAAAGAAGGGTTAAGAAACTCTGCTTCAGGTTTATAAAAACATACATCACTGATATATTTTTGTTTCCATGTGGATAAAACATGTTTACTCTCTATTCTGCACAATCTTGCATATCAGCGCTTAATTAAAGTTTATTATTTTATTCCTCTATTTTCCATAAGATCTACATGTTACTATAAGACCTATTAACGCATCACTTTATGAGAATTGGTTGGCTATTCAATATGTGTTTACTCCTAAGCCAAGTTGCTTAGAAATACATAAATAATTGCCCCTGCTTTCAAAGACTTTGCAATCAAGCTGAGTTGAACAGGCTATACCTTACAAAATAACTGGAGCATAATTATGATCTAAATACTCAATAAGTGTTAACAATAACTGCAAAAGCAGAGTTTGGAAAGCTAAAAAAAACATGTATATAGACCTCAAATGCTGGGTAAACTTGCATGAGCCGGCAAGGCTTGACAGGATACTGAGGTGTGGTTAGAATTTCAAGAGACAGAGGAGTCAACCCGGGTAGGATGATATAGAGGAGCAGAGGATGGACAGAAATGGTCACCCTCTGTGCCCTCACCCTGTTTTATTTTTCAACATAGTACTTAAAAAAAACAACTAAAAAACAACAACTGGCATTTGTGTATATATCTTCTTATCAATTGTTTCCAATTAAAATATAAGATGAGGGACTTTGTTTTGTTCACTGATGTATCCACAGCATAAATGAATAGATGCTAGATGAATATTTATTGAAGGAAGAAAGAGCAGGAAGAAATAGGGGGAGAGATAGAGATAAGGAGAGGGATAAGACAGAGGGAGAGAGCTAGTGAATGTGTTGGCTGAGAAAACTGAAGAGAACAGTCTCATTACGGTAAAACATGTGTGTTGGGAGAAAGGTGAAAATACATATGGAGTGGTTCATTCTAACTACCCATAAGAGAATTCATTTGTACAACCAGTAACTGGGACCCAATCTGAGAAGGCAAGCTGTAAGGCTTTTATATAACGAGCTAATTATATATCAGTAGTTAATTTTAGGTCTAAGAACATAGCAGGAGCTAAAGAAATATTAGATCTTCTTTCTTGATATTTATTTATTTTCTTTACAGAACAAATTTTATTTTATTTTTTAATTCCCATCCCCCACACCCTCCCCTCTGGCAACCATAAGCTTGTTATCTATATGTGTTTCTATTTTGTTTTGTTTATTCTTTTGTTTTGTTATATAAACTCCACATGTAAATGAGATCATGTAATATTTGTCTTTCTCTGCCTGACTTATTTCACTTAGCATAATATCCTCTAGATCCATCCATGTTGTGGCAAATGATAGTATTTCATTCCTTTTTTCGCTAAATAATATTCCATTCTCTCTCTCTCTCTCGCTCTCTCTCTCCATATATATATATATATATATATATATATATATATATATATATATATATATATATAAAGAATATATATATTCTTTATCCATTCAGCAATTGATGGACATCTAAATTGCTTCCATATCTTGGCTATTACTAGTAACACTGCAATGAGCATAGGGGTATATATATCTTTTTGAATAAGTGTTTTTGTTTTCTTTGGATAAATACCCAGAAGTGGAGATGCTGGATCATATGGCAGCTCTATTTTTAATTTGTTGAGAAGTCTCTATACTGTTTTCTGTAGTGGCTTCACTAATTTGCAATCCCACCAACAGTGTACAAGAGTTCCCTTTTCTCCACATACTCAACAACACTTACTATTTTTTGATTTCTTGATGATAGCTATTCTGACAGATGTGAGGTAACATCTCACTGTGGTTTTAATTTGGATTTTCCTGATGGTTAGTGATGTTGAGCATCTTTCCACATGTCTGTTGGCCATCTGTATATCCTTTTTGGAGACATGTTTATTCAGGTCCGCTGCCCATTTCATTTTAAATTAGATTTTTTTTTTTTGGTGTTAATTTGTATGAATTTTTTATATATTTTGGATACTAACCCCTCATCAGACATATCATTTGCAAGTATCTTTTTCCATTCAATAGGTTGTCTTTTCAATTTGTTGATAGTTTCCTTTGCTGTGTTTGTATCTTCTTCAATTTTTTTTTTTCTTCAATGTCCTAAAAGTTTTCAGAATACAGGTCTCACACCTTTTTTAAAAAATGTATTCCTAGATCTTTTATGCTTTCTGATACAATTACTAATAAATTTTTTCTCTTAATTTCATCTTCTGATTATTCATTATTGGTATATAGAAATGCAATAGATTTCTGTATATTGATTCTGTATCCTGCATCTTTACTGACTATTTATTAGCTGTAATTATTTTTGGTGGAGTCTTTGGAGTTTTCTATGTATAATATTATGTAATCTGCAAATAATGAGTTTCACTTCTTCCTTTCTACAGGATGCCTATTATTTATTTTTCTTGTTTAATTGCTGTGGCTAATTCTTCCAATACTATATCTAATAGAAGTGGTGATAGAAGTGGTGTCCTGTTCCTAAACTTAGAGGAAAAGCTTTCTGCTTTTCACCATTGAATATTATATTGTTTCTTTGTCATTATATTTTTTATTATGTTGAGATATGTTCCTTCTATACCCACTTGGTTGAGAGTTTTTATCCTAAAAGTATGTTGATTTCTTTTTGGCATCTATTAAATGATCATATAATTTTCATCCTTTATTTTGTTAATGTGATGTATCATATTGATTGATTTGTGGATGTTGAACAGTTGCATCCCTGGGATGAATCTCACTTGGCCATGGTGTATAATCTTTTTAATGTATTGTAGAATCCAGTTTGCTGGGTTGAGAATTTTGTTGAGAATTTTTGCATCTTTGTTCATCAAGGATATTGGCTTGTAATTTTCTTTCCTTTTTTTTCGTCATGTCTTTGTCCGGTTTTGGTATCAGGATAATGTTGGTTTTATAGAATGAGTTTGTAAGTAATCCTTCCTCTTCAATTTTTTGAAATACTTTAAGAAGTATAGGTATTAATTCTTCTTTGAATGTTTGGTAGAATTTGCCTATGAATTTTTCTGGCCCTGGATTTTTATTTTTTGGGAGTTTTTTAAATTACTGCTTCAATTTAATTGTTAGTAATCAACCTGTTTAAGTTTTGTGTTTCTTCCTGGTTCAGTCTTGAAGTTTATATACTATTAAAAATGTGTCTATTTCTTTTAGAATGCCAAATTTGTTAGCATATAACTTTTCATAGTATTGTTTAATAATCCTTTGCATTTCTTTGGTTCCAATTGTAATTTCTCCTCTTTCAGTTATAATTTTATTAATTTGGGCTCTCTCTCTTTTTTTCTTGATGAATTTGCCTAAATGTTTGTCAATTTTTGTCTTTTCAAAGTACCAGCTTAGTTTTATTGATCATTTCTATTTTGTTTGTTTCTGCTTCGTTCTTCACTATTTTTTTTCCTACTATTAACTTTCTTTTGTTCGTCCTTTTTCTAGTTCATTTAGGTGTAGAATTAGAGTGTTTATTTGTAATCTTTATTGTTGAGATAGGTCAGTATAGCTATGAGCTTCCCTTTTAAAACTTCTTTTCTCCATCCCATTAATCTTGTAAAGTTGAATTTAGATTTTCACGGGTTTCAAAATAGTTTTTGATTTCTGTTTGATTTTCTCTTTGATCCATTGGTTTTTTGGTAGCATGTGGTTTATTCTTCACATATTTGTGTTTCTTCCAGTTTTTTTATTTTATTTATTTATTTATTTATTTATTTATTTATTTTATTTATTTATTATTTTCTATAGCCGATTTCTAGTTTCATGCCATTGTGGTCAGAAAAGATTCATTTCAATCTTCTTGAATTTGTTGAGGCTTCTTTTGCAGCCTAATGTGTTATCTATCCTGGAGAATGTTTCATGTTTACTTAAAAAAAAATGTGTTCTATAGTTTTTAGATAAAATATTCTGTAAATGCCTATTAAGCCTATTTCTTCTAGTGTGCCATTTAAGGCCATTATTTCCTTATTAATTTCTGTCTGAATGATCTGCCCATTGATGTCAGTGGGGTATTAAAATCCCCTACTATTATTATATTACCTGGATTTATCCCTTGATGTCCATTAATATTTCCTTTATATACTGGGTGTACCAAAAATGTATATAAGTGGACATTTTGGTCAACGTTGCTCAAGCGGTAGCTTGCCATGATCAGAGGTGTCTGGATGCTGATGGTAACCACTTTGATCTCTTGTAATCGCAGAAGTCAAATGTGACTTGTATTAATCTTTTGTTATCAGTATATATTGAGTATTACAATTTTAATACAGTTTTTCTTTCTTAAAATGTGTCTACATTTTTTTTGGCACCCTCTGTATTTATGTGTTCCTATGGTGGGTATGTGGATATGTATGATTGTTATATCCTCTTCTTGGATTGACCTCTTTATTGTGATGTAATGTCCTTCCTTTTCGTTTGTTTTTTGGTTTTTTTTATGTTTTTTGTTTTAAAGTCTATTTTGTCCTATACGAGTATTTGCTTTCTTTTCATCTATTTGCAAGGAATATCTTTATCCATCCTTTCATTTTCAGTCTGTACATATCTTACAATTTGAAGTGAGTCTCTTATAAGCAGCATATAGATGAATCATATTTTTTAATTCATTCAGCTACCCTATGTCTTTTTATCGTAGCATTTAATCAACTTACATTTAAAGTAACTATTGATAAGTATGTACATATTGCCATTTTGTTAATTGCTTTTTAGTTGTTTTCATACTTCTCCTCTTCTCCTTTCTTTTTCTCATGATCTATTTCCTTGTAGTTTGCTGTCTTTGTTTAGTGTTGCGTTTAGGTTCCTTTCTCTTTGTTCTTTGTATATCTTTTGTAGATTTTTGGTTAGCTGTTACTATGAGGTTTATGTATATCATTCTATATCTATAGCAGTTTATTTTAAGCTGATTGTCATTTAAGTTTGAATATATTCTATAAGGACTACATTTTCACTCCCCTCTCCATGCTCTATGATACTGATGTTATGTTTTAGATATTTTTATGTTGTGTATCTCCTAACTACTTATTGCAGTAACAGTTCAATTTGATACTTTTTTCTTTTGACCTTGTAGTAGTTTTTAAATATCTGATTCTCTGTTTTTATTAAATATTTGGCTTTACATGTGAGATTTTTTTTCTCTCATATTTTCTTATTTCTGGATATGGCCTTTCCTTTTCAGCTTAAAGAAGACCCTTTAACATTTCTTGTAAATTTAGTTTAATGGTGATGAATTCCTTTAATTTTTGCTGCTCTGGGAAAATCTTTATCTCTTCTTCAATTCTAAATGATAACATTATTGGGTAAATTATTCTAGGTTGTAGCTTTTTCTTTCAGTAAGTTAATGATATCCTGCCAAGCCCTTCTGGCCTGTAAACTTGCTTCTGAGAAATCATTTTGCTGATTTTTAGGTGTTTAAGTTTTGAAGCTTAATAACTCAAGTCTTACTTTAATTTCAAAGTCTGTTTTATTACTGATATTTATAAATGTTAGGAAATATTGAAACAAAAATTATTTTCCCTAGAAAATCTTTACCATATAGAATCATCATAACTGGCTTGTTCTGTTATGCTACATACTTGTTTATGGCGTTTCTTAGGTTCCTATCAGTGGCTCATTCATACTTTATTGAACACATTCAACTTTTTATTGAACATTTATTAAGACATGAAGACCCAGGCACAATATTTAGCTCTTCATAAGGCCTTATTTGTTCAGAGAAATTCAATTTATTAAAATGTTAGAATTGCAGAACTCTTATACATTAGCTAGTGTTTTTTTTTTTGTTTGTTTGTTTTTAGTTTCTCAGTTTAAAAATAAGTAAAATTACTCACTAGAACATAACTTCCTTGATTTGCAGAACTTCTCTTTCTGCCATGTTCTCTGATGGTATCTTGAGTAAACTTTCGCCAGTGTTATGTCAAAGTATTTTAGTTACCTCTTTAAGTGTGGAAGGGAGAAAAAAATGGATGGAGGGAAGGAGAAAAAGGAAAGAAAAAAGGAAGGAAGAAAGGGGAAGAAAGGAAGGAAGGAAGGAAGGAAGGAAGGAAGGAAGGAAGGAAGGAAGGAAGGAAGGAAAGAAGGAAAGGATAGATTATCTTTTCCAAATTTGTGTGTAAGATCAATAGTCTATTCTACTATAGAGCTTATCATCTCTCATGTAAGTCTTTGTAAACATGGGAGCTGGAAAAAATGCCAAAGTTTTTTTTCAAGTTACTTCGTAAAGAAGAGAATTGTATTTTATTTTTAGTTTTAAGCAGTTAAAGGTGAAAATTTATAAATATCTATAATGAAACCCTTATTTATAATTAAGATTTAAAACCTAGTGATGATAATGGATAACAATCATGTAGAAGAGAAAGGTTATATAATTTGGAATTTAAAGAATATAAATAGATGTACCAGCTCCATTTATTTTACCTCTTTCAACCCCAATTCTGTTATTATAGAAAAGGGATCATGCTAATATATTACTATATTACTACATGTGGCATAGAATTATTTTAAAACTCAAATGAATTAATGCTTAGGGAAGTAGTTCTTAAAGTGGGACATGATATACATATGCAGAGAAGAGTAACTGTTATTGCTATCCATAATTTCCCAAGGTACCAAATAATGACCCTAGGCTATGTATAAAGATTAACCTTGTATTGGGCACAATTACATAAATTATTGTCATTCACTAGACTTTGGGACACTGACCTAGTATTAATTATTTGTATTGTTGTCTAATAAGGACTTAACATCTCACCCAAGTTACCTTTCTGGTCTCTTGATTAAATACACAATGGAAATTATTAATGATAGCAAGAGAAAAGAGCTTGAAATTAATTCTAAAATTAAAAAAAAACTTGGACCAAACTAACATTCCAGTGTGTAAAAGTAATGCGTTACAAACTTAGGGTTTTCTTCAAAGAAATCATGGATGTATTTCATTTATTATTGTTTGATCATCTCCATCCCTAACAATGCAGGAGTTTGTAAATGAAATAAAAGTATGGAATAAGGTGTGTGTGTAGGGATTATCTATAAATTCCAATATCTTGAAGACTATCTTATCAGAAGAAGCCACAGCAACTCAGTCTGGCTTTTATCTTTCATCATGTTAACCTGCTGATGGAAGTTGATTCTTACATTGGCTACTAATTGTTACAACCCTCAGAATAGAACAGTGTCTTTCAAATGGAGTGTCTTGCTAGAGTAAACCAATTAGTTCTTCACCAAGGAGATGGTATACTTTTTTATGCTCTCCAGATCTTCAAAGAGTAGTTAAAGAATCAAGTAACCACTAAAAGATTTAAAAGGGCATCATCAAATTGATTTGCTGTCCACAGCCTTTCTTCTCCATCCAGTACAGATGGTTGCTAGAGAAACTACACTTTACTTATGAATACATGCTTGTGTGTGTGTGTGTGTGTGTGTGTGTGCGCGCGCACATGCGCGCACGTACGCATGCGTGCAAGCGTACATGTGTATGCACATGTGTAGGAAGGGCTTTGGAACAATTTACAACTGCTGGTCTTCTGATGAATGAAGGCATTAGAATAGCAGATGTAGAGTATGGGTCTAGAAAGTGAAAAGCTAAACACTGCCTTGGAGCACCAGGAAATGGGGCCAGCATGGTGAAAACCATCAAGTTGCCTGGGCTGTGAAGGTTTTAATATACAATAAAGCACTTTGATAGCTGCCTTTAAAAAAAAAAATGAAAAAACTAGTAATGTTTGCAAGTGTTTCCTGAAAGCCTCACTGAAATACCTCCAGCAGCTAACAAAGGGAAAACGGTGAGTTGTCATCAATGATATGGGGAAAGGTGCTAAATGACTCTGGCAAATGGCATAGTAAGTGAGAGGTCTGGGGTGCAGTGTGGGGTGATAACACAGAACATGAGGGAATCCACAGTATGCTGCTCCTCCCTTGGGGTGATGTGGAATCCAGAAACAATTGTTTCTCTGCCTCAACCTTGTTAACTGCCACAGAAGACGCCTGCCCTTAGAGCTCAGTTACTGTTCAGTTCTGACCCCTCAATTTGCAACTTGAGCTTCCAGGGGTAATCTGTTGGACAATGTAGAAAAATGGAATTCCCATGCCTGCCCATAAAATGTTTGTCTTTCGGTTAGAGAAGACTTACCCCAAGACCCTGAATAGAAAGAAATCATAGTTTCTTTCTGATAGTATGGGTCCCTGGGTGCAATGTAGGAAATATAGATACAGCACTCAAAATATTTCACACATCATTTCTTATATAAGGAAACAGCCACTTCTACTCAGTAGACCTATTAGTATCTCCCTGTTCATCATCTCAAATTGTGCCCTCACTTAAGGGCAGCTTGCTTACAAATTAGTAGTGTTATTAATTTAGAGAACTAGCTAAAAGAATGCAAATGACAATCTACCATTACTTCTAGGGGAGATGTTACTCTAACTTCAAATGTTATGCCTAGTGTAGTCCTTTCACATCTAGAAAATAAGTAACACATTTAAATGGTTATAGTACAGTCATTTGACCTACATACCAATAAGAGAACCAGTTATTATGTAGGTGAATTTCTTTAATTTTTTGATACATTTTAATGAAGTAGACTCAGACAATAGGTATTCTAACCACCATTTCCTTCCAATGTATAGATTTGAACAGAAGGGTATGTAAACAAATTTTTGTTTCTTATGAGCTAAACATTTTAAAAGAAACAAAAGCATTTTCTCAATATTTTTGAAATGCACATGGTAAAATTCAAGACTAGAACTTTAATGCTTCATCCTGTAAATTCTTTTCTCAGCTATTAATTTGCTATCATGTTTTAGGGGGACTTGTCAAGTTCAAATTTTTTTTCTCTTTTCCATATCTGCAAAATATGCACACATTTGAATTATGACTTTCCTACAGGAACTAACAGCTGTATGTGCAAATCATGCATATAAATCAATTACCAAGGCCTATGTACTATAAATGCACCCATTAATTAAGCAATGTCAGATGCTATGAACCGTGAAGTTCATTACATCTTTAGCATTCAAAACCAAGGTTTATTTGAAGAAGAAATACTAAGTTTACCTAATACTTAATGAAATTAAGCCGGGTTGTTGCCAACATTCTTATTTTATGCCTAATTCAGTGTTTAAATGTTTATGAATAAAACACTAACTGCTGAAAGCAGATATGTTGAAATGTAATTACTGGTAAGTTATAACGCACTTGAGGACTCATTATACCAGACTTGGGAGTTTTAAGATCACCAGAGTAACACACTCTCCAAAAACACAGTTTTATGGGCTAAAAGCTGGAAAGACATAAATGCTGTTGAATTTGTCCTGGCTGAGTGGAAATTTTGATGATCGTGGTGGTATGATTTATGAGTATAACATTTTCCAGTCATTACGTGGTTGCATTTCAGCATTGTGACATGATTTGCATATGTGAATATCCCAGCAAATTAGCTTCTGATGACTGCTGCATCTGCCTGGATAAAGAAGCCCTTATCTTAAAATCAATGCAGCTGCTAACCACAAGAAAAAAAAAAAAAAAAACCTGCTTGGAACAGAAATGTTCAGTCCCATTTCCCTTTGAAATCTATAGTCAGTGACTTGACACACATGGGTTCAATTTCAGGGATAAATACATGCTTGAAATGACGAGGTTTACACATCTGTAGACATTTTAACATCCCTTAAGTTGTCTGCCTCACAAAGACTTCCTGGATGGTTCAGAGAAGCCTGACACCTTTTCCCACACCCCTTCATCTGGACTTGGAAATTCCATGGCTCTTTTTCTGTCTGCCCCCAATATTTTGCCCAGCCTGGTCTCCTACATATAAAACATATTTACTTATGACCTGAAGTATACTGACTTGTATTAAGATATACATGTGTGTGTTTTCTATATGCCTACACGTATAGTACCTATATGTCTATGTTAGCTAACTCTAAGAACTCTGTTTACCTTTGTGAGTTAAGTAAAGTATTACTCACTTCCAGAATCTTGGGAAATGGAAAATTTTTGTTTCATCAATATGTTTGAATTCCCTAAGTTTTGCATTTCACACACACAATTAAATATTTTTAAAGAGAATCAATTGTGATTATCTAGAAGAAGCTATAGCATAATCAATCTTTAAAAATGAAGTATATACAAAAGTGACTTTGCAAGTTTTTCTTCCCTGCCATATTGGTTAAGTTTGGCTGCCTTTAGTCTTTGGATAGGTGACAGTTTCATTCCTAGCTTTCTGTCATCTATTTATTTTGCTTATAAATTCGAGACAGAAGCTGTCCTGTCCTTCCTCACTTTCTTTCTCCAAGCATTGACTTTTGTTTTTCTGTTTTTAACATTATTTACAATGTTGCTTACAGTGGGCTTTAGTAACGTTGACATAAATCTTAGGAGCTTGCATCATACACTTGTTTTATGACTTTCAGTTTTGTGTCTTTATATTTTTTATAAACGTCCTCTAACAACTACATTCATCAAGAAACTCTTTTTACATGTACTTAGAGTGATTTTAAGAGTCTCTTCAATTCTGTCATTAGATGTACTTCAAATTGTAGGAATATTGTATTCGTTAAAGATTTCATCGTTTACAAATTTTATCCCTTTCAGGATTTCTGTAAACAAGATCATACTTATTTTTAATCAGAGAATTTTGAAATCTACCTCCAAAACCTTGGGAGCATGTTTGACTCAACTCAACATTAAATCCCTTTATTAATTTTTACTCCAAAGAGGAATAATCAATTTTCCAGTGTGATTTTTATTTCCTCTGTGTTACTCAACAGTTCTTCCGCTTGGAAGATATTAAAACAAATCACAGTTTCTGTATTTTTTTAGATTGATAGAGAAGCCAGTGCATAATAAAGGCAATCAAAACTTCATTAGATACTAACAGACTTAGAATTCTTGGAGTTGGGTTGAGTGTATCAGTCTTGTCGTTAGACCATTTCTCTCGGGTGCAGATCTCAGATCCTCCTGCCTGCATGATTAATCCTGATGCAACAGTGTCGTCAGTTCTATTATTTGCTCCCATTTAGTTTCATCCCAATCATCATAGGCTCCCTTTACCTGAATGCTGAATCTTTGACAAGCCTGGAATATAATCCCAATGAGCAGACATGCAAAACAGGAGAATGAAACAGAAAAGTAGGGAAAAACCACGATAGAGATGCATCAAAAAGTTGATCACTGCTACGAGGGACTGGTGTTTTATACTGGCGGGACCTAGTGAAGGGACTTGAAATGTGTCTCAGAACTGTTTGCCTAGGAGATGAAAAAGAGGAAACATTTATCTATCATGTCCCATCTGCTATTGTTCAAGGGTGACACCTAGATATCAACTCTCTACATCTCTAGGTTTCACTTGCTTGAGTACCTAAGTGGTTCCTGTGGAGGTCCCTCACCATGGAACAAAAAGACCTGAGGAAGGGAGTGAGAGATACATGGTGCTAGCTGATACCGTACGACGTGAAGTCCTATTCCGTTGCCCGTGCACAAAGTTAGTTGAAGCCTGTATGGAACTGGTCACGTCCCCAGTAGCTGGAGTAAGAGCTAAGGTTGAGGGAATATGAATGGTATATGAAATCTATCAGACATAGCGTACCTCTTGTTCACTGAGATCAACTCAGAACCTCCATAAATTTTAATCAACCTCAGCCTCTCTATTAAAAGGAGGTGTACTACAATCTCTTCAAGGCCTTAATAGAGAGTTAGTGGAAATAGCTATAGTCCCAGCAGCTGCAGCTGGTCTTGACACCATAATATTCACTAATTCCCTCTGCCACTATTCCTTCTAATTTCCTCTCACCGTTCGTCAGCATTTTGACTGGTCTAAGTTTCTTCTTAAGGGATGACCCGGACATTCAACAGTTAGGGTCTATGAGCTAATAAATTCATTCCAACCCTAAAAACCAGATCCTCTTACCCAGCAAAGCCTAAGGTTGTAGAAATGGAAAGCACAAATTTCATAAGTGAGTCACTGGAAGCGATGGTGAGAGGGCCTGCCACTACTTGGTTCCCACTGTCTTAACTTTCTTTCTTTTTATTTATTTTCAAGGATTCCAAAATAGTTAGGAAAAACTTGTTAATTCCACATTCTTTAAATTTAATTACCCTCATATGTTTCAAATGACACAGTACGTCATAACCCAGTGTTTCACCTTCTACCTGTATCTCATCCTAGTCCACATATATGAACATCTTAGTATTGGGATGGCTTATGTGCCAGGAGTTAGCACACGTTTACCACAAGTAAAGGAATTATTATTCATATCTGACTGGTGAATCACTCATTTTTTTTCATTTATTTATCTTTCTATGCACCTATCATTAATTCATTTCCAAACTCTCTGTGAGTGAATAAATCTCCTCTAGGTAAACTTAACCATCAGAAATTCTTTCAATTTCACTTTTTAAAAAAATAAGCGACTTCTCTCCAATCGCCAAGTTCCTACTTATCTCTGGGTTGGTTCTTCACTGAGCTTGTGATACAATTTTCTTTGGAGTTTCTTTTCACCTCTCCACTTTATTGAAACTCCATTCATAGTTTATCATTTCTCAGTTTAGTTCCTGAGAAAGTATGCATGGGAGATCATTTTCACAACTTTCACATTTCAAAATTCCCTATTTACCATTTCACTTGATTCATAATTTGTCAGGATAAAGAATTTTATTTTAACTTTATTTTTCAAGAATCGTTACTCAAATCATGTTTGACAATTTTGCATACTAGCATAGGATAAAATCTCAAATACTTCATGGTTTCTGACTTAACAGGGCTCATCAGTAGACTTGACACAACTGAAGAATCAATGAATTTGAAGATAAGTCCATAAAAATTACTATATTAAAACACAATGAGAAAAAAATGAGGTGCTTATTATCTCCTATAAAATGAAAAGTTTTACACAAAAAGTAATTATAGTACACTACCTGGTTCAGCTACACATAATATGCACAGTCATAATTGTGTAAGCAATGAATATTGACTTAAACCTAAGCAATATTTCAAGGACTTTATTTCAACAAGAGTCAGAGGGAGAAGGAAGAGGGGAAGTGTGTATATATTTTCGGTGGTAAGGTGTGAATGTAAAAAAGCCTGATCTTTTTTACCTATGTTCAGAAATAATAGCTAAAACTAAAGAATCATACAGTAGTATAAGCATATGAATTGAAAGAGTTGAATAAAAGCACTTGTTTCTGAGAAGTTGAAATTAAAGGTAGTAACTGAAGTACTTTCTGTATTTTTTTAGTTTATAACTTTTTTTTGGAAATTCTTTTTTATTTTTTTATTAAATTAATGGGTGACAATGGTTAGTAAAATTACATAGGTTTCAAGTGTCCATTTCTATAATACATCATCTATATATCACACTGTGTGCTAACCACCCAGAGTCAGTTCTCCTTCCATAACCATATATTTAACCCCCATTACTCTCTTCTACTTTACTCTCTTCTACTTAATATGTATATATATGTATATACACACACACACACACACATATATATATACACACATTAGTTCATTAGGTCATGGTCTTTATATGTTTAAAGACCGTGACCCAATGAACTAATATATGTATATTACTCACTTCCTAATAACTCCAGGATTTACAACATGGATCAATCTGATTCTGGGCCTTTCTTACTGGTGAATTAAGTTTTATCTCTCTCTTGATTTCTCAATAAGTTATCAATCAACCACTTCTTTTCAAGTTTACTAAGTTTTGTTGTTAATTTATTCCCTTATTTATTTTATTCTTGTGTTTATACCTTTAAACATATATTTACTTTTAGTGGAATTTTTATAGAAAACTGTGGTTAATACTAATGCCTAACACCTTCCTATCCATCCAGAGCCTTCTGTCACTATCCACTCTTCAGTTTCATTGCTATACATAATCCCATATTTTTGATCCAGTTATTAATAAATTATTGTTTGCATCACACACTTTCAAAGCTAACAATTATTCTGACATGTGCACTATTTATTTTGATTGCGTTTATTTTACTGTATCCACTAGTTACCATAATTATTTAATATAGTACCTTCCTCATTTAGTGTTCTATATTTTGATCAATTTTTCACTCTTTTAAGCAATCATTTTGAGACAAGATGTACCTGTGCATTTAAAAGACTGCCTTTCTGTCACCTTTACATATAGATGACACGTCTTTAAGTATAGAGATTTCTAGGCCTAATGCTTTCTCACAGAACAATAAAGACATATTTCAACGTCATATTTAATGTTAAAGAGGACAAACCCTGGGCCAATTTGAATTTTCTCCTATTTTGGCATCCTGGTTTTCCTTGATCACATATAAAAGTTTTGTCCCTTGAACTTAACACTTTTTGGGGTGGCCAGATGGTTCCGTTGGTTAGAGTGCAAGCTCTGAACAACAGAGTTGCTGGGCTGATTCCCACATGGGCGACTGAGCTGTGCCCTCCACAACTAGATTGAAGACAACAAGCTGCTGCTGAGCTTACAGAGGGGCAGCCAGATGGCTCAGTTGGTTAGAGCACAAACTCTTAACAACAAAGTTTGCGGTTCAATTCCCACTATTGGATGGTGGGCTGCACTCCCTACAACTAAAGATTGAAAACAGCGACTGGACTTGGAGCTGAACTGAGCCCTCCAAAACTAGATTAAGGACAATGACTTGGAGCTGATGGGCCCTGGAGAAACATACTGTCCCCCAATATTCCCCAATAAAATTAAAAAAATAATTAACACTTTTTGGCTAGGTCTCTATCTCTGTTATGTTGAATATTGTACAAGCCCTTAAAATATACAAATGTGAAATGTGGTCAGCCCAAAAAGGTTATTTTTTCTAAATTATTTTTATTATTTTTTAAGTCATTCTCTTCTTTCACTCTGTAAGCTGTTTCTGCAATTTGTAGGATTCTTATAATGGTCTTCCTAGATTGTACTTTGATTCTTAACTTTTCTCTAACCGATAAATCTTTTGTGTGTTTTTTCCTGTAATTTGTGGGAGACTTGCTTCACTTTGTCTTTACCACTTCAGATTTTGACAGTAGTTGTTCATTGTCTCCATTACAATTATTTAAATTGGAAATGATGTTTGCCTCTCAAATTTGTCTCTTTTTGATTGCTTATTTTTGTTTCACAGAGGCAAAGATTATATTGATTTCCTTACATATTAACTTCTGGTAGTAACTTTATTTCTTTGAAATTCTCCCTCTTTTTTATTATGTAATTCCTCTTCATTGGGACTGTAGTATCTTCCCAAATGCTTGGTGTATTTCTCAAATTGCTGCTCATGTGTAGGAAGACCTGTGTTACATACTTTAAGGGAGATGGAATGAATTATCTGAAAGAGTTAGTGGGGCTAATGTTTCAGGGAAAATTTAAACTATACTAAACCCCTGTTTTCCTATAGTTGATTTTGTCTTAGTCACAAATTCAAGTAATTATTAGAAGTAGGCAGAAGTCAAAGTCATATGCAGTGCAAGAGACATTGTACATATAGGACATATTTTTGTCATATATGATGTGACAGCCAGATATTACCCAGGATATGGCCCACATTTTCTGTCGCCTTTTTGAGACAGGTGCAGCAATTACTCTACTTCTTGTTGGCAAAATGTTGTCTCCAAAGTGATACAGTGAGATCCCTGTTTGGTGTGGCTGTTGTTGGCTTTGGTTCTTCTATGAGATAGAGAAGGAAGTCAAACATGACCCTGGATACCCAATTTTACCCTCGACCCTTGAGACTGATTGATTATTTATTTATTTATTTATTTATTTATTTATTTATTTATTTTTGTAGGAAGTCTTTTCCTTCCTGCCTCACCCCCATCATATTTTTACAGAAATTCCTCTAAGTTGTCTCCATGGGCTATTAGCAAGTAACAGTGTTGACTGAGGTATTTTCCAACACTGTTAAATCTAAATTATCTTCATAGAGTGCTATGGATGGATGATTTAGACATGTGAATTTAAGTTAATCTTGATACCCATTTCTAAAGGAAACCTGAAATAAATAATTTACCTGAAAAATATTCAATTTATCTAAAGTGGGTTCAAGTAGTTAACAGATAAGTTTAAAGGAAAAGATATCTATATCCATATCTATATCTATGTCTATATCTGTATCTCTCTCTCTCCATATAGATAGATATAGATATAGATATAGATATAGATATAGATATAGATATAGATATAGATATAGATATAGATATAGATATAGATATAGATATAGATATAGATATAGATATAGATATAGATAGAAAGATAGAAAGATAGATAGATAGATAGATAGATAGATAGATAGATAGATCCATATATCACAATTTAACTGGTTGAGATTACTGTCTGATTTTTCAGGAAGCAATTCTGCCCATCCTGGTGAATTAGGAAGACTAAAAATGTAAAATTTGAAGGGTTCTCAATGCAGGGATGCATTTCTGTTGAACACAGATAGCTTGGTCCATTGCAGGTTTCTATCCAAAGAGCCAAAAGTCATTGAAAAGACAAAGAAAATCTCAGAGATATTTAACTAGGTTTTAGAAGTGTTCTCTATAAGGACATAGAGGGAGTTTTAGTGATTAATAATGGAATCATTAGACTGACTCAAAACATATAAATCATTTAAGCCATTAGCAGATATTAAAATTTTATTAGTTATCACAGAAACTATTAAATATTGGAAAAATGATTGCAGTATTGCAATTGGTAGGTTATGTTTTCAATTCAGAAAGAATTATATTGAGAAGTTGCTTGAAGTCAACATTTGGCAAAAAATGTGTCTCATTTATCATAACAGGCGCCAAATGGTTTTGGTGGCAAAACATCTGAGATGTTTGTTTAACCAAGTGACTTATATAAGGCGAAATCAAGTTGCTGACTGCTAGTAGAGTACCGTATCTGTCATAGTTGACTTAGTGCTATAAATATGAAAGAAATAGGCTTAACCATCACCTGGAATCTGCTTCTGAAAACTTCCTTACATAAGTCATACCATGAAACATAATGACCCGAATCCTCCACATTAACATTATTGACATTTCCAGTAGGCAACCTCAAGGAGTTTTTATAAATTTGTAATACATTTCAAATTTCAATATGATAACATGATTCATTTTTATCCAAGCTTAAGAAAGGTTTTGTTTGTTTGTTTTTTGCATTTTAGCAGTAACCAATCATGAAATGCTTAAGATACGATCAGTATCTGCTTCAGATATGCATTTTACTTTCTAATCAACTGATATTATTCAGTATTTCAGAGAAGATTTCAGAGGTTTAAAATACCTAAGAGACAATACTATTTCAAATGTTAAAATAAAACACATGTATTTACAATGAAAAAATTCTAAATAATAGCTTGAATTAAAAATTACATGTTTCTCATTTACATAAAATTTATATAGCTATTTCCTGTAGATGTATTCCATTTTCAGTCCAGCAGGGGCCTTTCAACCAATGATTTAGAACATCATTGTGATGGAATTGACCTTCCTTTTTTGGAATGGGGATTGAGCAGAGGGGCAGATGTTCCGCTATCAGCCGATGGTAGAAATGTGAAAGGAGCAGTGAATGTCCTAACATCAACATACCTTGTGTCATCATAACTGCTTGTTCACTAGGTCTGCCATAACAAAGTACCACAGACTAGATGGCTTAAAAAATAGAAATTTGTTGTCCCACTATCCAGGAGGCCAGAAGTCTGAAATCAAGATATCGACAACATTGGGTTCTTCTAAAGGCCATGACAGAGAATCACTCGATCGCGCTCTCCCAGCTTCTGGTGGTTTGCTGGGAATACTTGTCATTCTTTGGCTTGTAGAAGCATCACCCCGATCTCTTGTGTTTTCTTCACATGGTGTTCTCCTTGTGCATGTGTCTCCAAATGTCCCCTTTTTATTGGAGTAGGCGTCCATTCTACTACAGTATAACTCCATCTTAACTAATTACATCTTCAAAGACCCAATTTTCAAATAAGGTCACTAGAAGTTAGAACTTTAACATGTGAATCTGGAGGGATGTAATTCAACATGTAACATTGCCAAACCCTCAAGCCCTGTGAACTTGGGCAGGTTACTTCATTCTAAGTCTCAGTTTCCTTAGTGGAAAATATAGTAAAACTAATACCACCCATCTCATGAGATTGAGTATGCATTCAAGTAGGCCATACACACATAGGACATCTAAATACATTTCAGTTATTATTAACAATAGTTGTGTAGTATATCTGGTGTATAACTTCATTTCCACATGGTTGCAAGTTTTATTTTAATCTTAACTTTTTATCTACCGTGTAGAGGAAAATGTACGAAAACCTTAAAAATAAGGAAATACTACTATCCAAGTGTGTTTTTAAAAAAAGAAGTAATTTTTAATGTCCAGGTGCCTTTTACAAAAGCATTCTGGATATGCTCATACATCTTTATATAGTGATCTTGGTTATTCAGTAATAAAACTTCATCTATAATATATGTTCAAAGCTCACAATTGCTTACAAGCAAGGCTGCTATTTGTAATTTTCCCATTGTATATTCAACAGGAGGAAATGTTGTACATAGTAAATGTTAAAGTTCAAAAAATGACATCAAATGCAATTTTAGTTTACCCTGTCAAACAGGTATATACTTTCCATATTTTAAAGCACGTTAATTATTTTGTGATACTTCCAGAAAATACCATACCAGTAAGTGTTTTTACTTAACATAAGTAGTTATGCTACTATGTCATGAGAAACCTCATTAGTTTTTCTTGATAATTAGCTATAACTGCATCAAAAATTATTAGCTATAATGAAACAAAGGGTCTCTGGAAACTGAACCCTCATGAATACTTATTGTGAGTAAATTTAGTTGAAAAAGACTTGATTAAGCAATATACACCTAATTTCACATAAAAATGCTGATTTTTCCCTGAAGAACAACTATAGACTCCATTAAAATGGGAACATTTAATATGAATATCAATTAATCAAAAAATGTATTTTTATGATATCCCTGGCTAGCATAAGAAGCATATACCATCTCACACATATTCAAAATTCAGGTGAATTAATATTGCTATCATGCATCAAAACAACTATCAAATTGTCAAATCTCAGTTAAACAGTTCCATCAAATAATTATGACCAATGTGAAGACTTTTCTTCCCTTGTCACAGACTTAGAATTTATTTTTCATATTATAATTGGATACATGTATTCTAAGATATTTGGGAATTTGTTCAGATTCACAATATTTTTAAAGGGAGCTTGGCTAAGAAGAATGAAATGGTAAGGAAAGAGGGCAACAGAAAAATAAATGTTATAGAAGGTGATAGCAACTAGAGCACATGCTTCCCAGGATTCATATCAATAGACTAGAGAAATACCTTCTTAATGAGCATTCTAAGCACATTTAGGCATATGTATTTCAACAATAGCATCCTTTTGGGGATGAGCCTTCAGGGAAGTTTTCAGATAAATTTCAAACGTAATTTTTATTACACATCCACAGGATACCCTGCATGGAGATGAGTCACATGTAAGTAAATAGTAAGAAGGATTTGTGTAATATAAGTATTTGAAACGCTTTCCCTCCCTCGGTCCCTAAGCCAAGTATTCCAGTAGTAGTGGATCTACAGTGGCCCTTTGCCCCACCACTAATATCATTCTAGCTCCTGTGCTAATATACATAGTGCATTCCTTTCTACCCACAAGATAAGCTAAAGATCTAGCTTGATTCTCCAAGGTCAAGCTATATTCAATTTAAAATCTGCTTGCTTGAGCTTGTGCTTAACCTATGGTCAGTACCAGTTATTCAATAAAGTTGAGCCTACTCAGAACCAATCTGAACTTGGTTATGTTGTGAGTTTTAGGACAGAGAGCAAAAAGACAAGGGAAGGAAGTGCAACATTATTTGATTGATCTGTTTTTTTTTAAATTTATTTTATTTACTTTATTTTTTAATTAAAGTTTGTTGGGGTGACAATTGTTAGTAAAGTTATATAGATTTCAAGTGTATAATTCTGTATTACATCATCTATAAATCCCATTGTCTGTTCACCACCCAGAGTCAGTTCTCCTTCCATCACCATATATTTGATCCCCCTTACCCTCATCTACCATTCCCCTCCCCCCTTACCTTCTGGAAACCACTAAACTATTGCATATGTCTATGAGTTCTTGTTTCTTCATTTGTTTGTCTTGTTCTTTTGTCATTTTCAGTTTTATATACCAAATATCAGTGAAATCATATGGTTCTTGACTTTTTCTGAGGACATGGTTGGATCTTGAGGTTATTATGCTGAGGGAAATACTTAATTGATCTTGATATGTCCTTATCCAATGCCAAATTTACCAGATAATTACACCAGGTTGCTCACAGGATCAGCTGCCCAGAAAACATTTCCATGGTATGCTTTGCTGATCAACTGACAGCCATTAGACTTTAGCTGCTAGAGTTTACAAATGCTATTCAACAGATATATATTGTATTTTTTATTATATATCTTGACTCCTTAAATAGATTATAACTACTTAGAAGTAGAAATCTTGCCATACTTTAATTCTACCCACTATTGTTAAAGTTTAGTATGTGATTTATAAATATTGTGACTTTAAGTGGTTCACTAAAATGACCTCACTCATAAATATTAATTGCCTCTCTATTGAGCATTGCAGAGGACTCCAACCAGTTTCAGGCCTAGATTATTAAATGAAGATAATGTAATAAAGATTAAACCTGTTCAACATCTTTAGTCATTTTAAACTAGGAGTAGATTTTAAATAATTCTTCTAAAATATTTTTCTTCAAAGAACCAAGATCAACATAAATGGAAACTACGACATGATAACTGCCCAAGATGGGCAGCAAAGTGACTGGTTGTCATTGTGCCCAGGATTTTTACTAAAATAGAGTGTTTTCTTTTACCATCATGAAAATTATGGCTTTCCTGTTAAAGCTTTATGTATACAACTGGAAAAAAAGAAATTTGGCCTAAGATGTCAGAATAAAGTCTTTTCTGTCCATTTGCCATAAACCAGAATTCCTTGCTTTACTTGAAGGGGTTCTGTTGAAAAAGAAAATGGACTCAAATGATTTTCAGATGTGAATGGATTTCCATGCAGTCACCTGGTCTAGAAACCAGTCACACTGTTTTTTACGATCTCTTTAATGTTGCTAGGTCACCATGCTTCAATGGTCATAGTCTTCCAGACCATTCTACAGGATTTTCCTTGTTCAGGTCAGTGGAATCAATCGTATTAACCTCTTCCAATGTTGTAGGTGGTAAATGAATACACTCCTGAAGGAGAAATGTTATCTATGTGCTATGAAAGGAAATGCGAGATTAATGGAATCCCAGGATTAGAAAGGAACACAAGGGTCATTTACTTTAGTCCACATTTCAGTTGTCAAGTCCCCTCCCCCCATAATATTTGCCAAGTCCTCATGAGGCACAGGCTAGAAAACTTTTAATGAAATCATTTATGTTTATGCATAGGGAATAGAAGTATTTTTCAGCTCTCCTGGTCTATAACATTTTCCATGCCATGGTCAATGAAATCTACTTTGATTCAAACTCAGCCACGAAACCTTGTAAGGCCTAGACAGATCTAAGAAACTGGGGAATTTTTCTCCCTACAAGACTCTGGGCACATCCAGTTTCCTAAAAGTGTAGAATTTCTCAATTAACAAATAAAAGTTTATATAGATTCTATTATCTACTTGGTGTGATTTGAGCAGTTTGGAGAAGGCTACCATGGCCGCAGCCTCTTCATTCCATTCAAACCACAAGGCTCAAAATTCCACTGTTAGAGAATTTTTCATTTTGTTAAACTGTAGCCTTTAATATATATTTTTCATTATAAAAAGAAATAACTCTGGAAAGGTTTATTGCATAAAGTAACTAAAATTTACCGTGTGTGTGTGTGTGTGTGTGTGTGTGTGTGTGTGTGTGTATTATTTTGGTGCAAAAGTAATTGTCGTTTAAAAGATTAAAAATAATTGCAAAAACCGCAATTACTTTTACACCAACCTAATATATATATATGGTGCCAAAAAATGTACACAAATGGAGACTTTGGTCAACGCTGCTCAAGCAGTAGTTCGCCATAATCAGAAGTGTCTGGACACTGATGGTAACCACTTTGAGCCCCTCTTGCAATTGCACAAGTCAAACATGACTTGTAATCATCTTTTGTTATCAGCATATATCGAGTATTACAATTTTAATAGTGTTCCTGTCATATATATAAAGAAATTCTTTAAAAGAATACATATATATACATATATGCCCCCCAGTGGATTTGGACTGGGCCTGGCCTCTGCAGAGCCTTTTGGGAGAAGGGGGTACTCATCTGGATGCCTATGTGGACCCTGGACCTCTGAGAAATGTCCTGACCACACCCCAGGGCATTTGCCTCCATCCTCACCCCAGGTTCTGGGTTCCCCATCCTCCTGACTCCACCCCCTTCAAGACTGGGGTTGTCTATATCCACAGCCCTTGGGGACTAAAAGTCTTGGGGCTTGGTTGAGTGCCCCTCCCCCAGGCCCTGCTCCTAGGTGGCTGGTAGAGGGGTAAATCTCTGGGTTCCTCCCTTCTGCCACCTAGCCCAGCTCCAAGTTTTTTAAAATATAATAATATTAAAAATGTGAGTTTAAATACATATATGTATTTTTTAAAAGAATTTCTCCCTTACAGAAATAACTGGCCAATGTATAATCAGAACAAAAGAAACTAAAAGGGGAGATGATGAATCTGGGGAGAGCAGGATACTTATCTAAAACATAGTGATTAGTAAATGGAAACTTCAGAACTTCAGAGCTAGCCTGGTCTACATGTACTCTGAGCTGCCTGAAAGCCTTATACAAGTCCTTCCTCTATACCCTGGTTATTATGAACCAGTGGCCCAAATCATATTCTTAGTAGCTGTTGTTTAACTGTTCTTACCATCCTGTGGAAATGTATGCCATAATGCATAATAACTTCAGACAGTTGTAAGTGAAATGTGTAATTCCTACTGATCATAGGGTGTCACACATCGCTATACCCTGGACCCAGTCTCCCAGTCTCAGTCTTCTGCTCGACTTCAGTCTGCAGAAATTGCTGTACCAGAAACAATGTGTGACAACAGAGCCTTTCATTGTGATCACAAAATACGGTGAATGCTGCTACCGAGTGCCATTCGACAGAAAAGCAGGGATATTCAATATGGGAAGTGGTGTGATGAAACTTAGTAACAGTGTGTGACAAGTTTCAACTTGTTTGGTGCAGTCAGTTGGGTATGAGCTACAGTTGAAAGGAGGTAAGTTTTAAAATGTACCGTAAATCATCCTCCATCATGACAACGCTCTGTGTCACACATTGCTTCTGGTACAGCAATTTCTGTCAAATTAAAACATTACGGTGTGTCCTCATCCACCTTATTCCCCGGATCTGGCACCATTTGACTTCTGGCTCTTACCCAAAGTCAATGATTCAGGACATCAAGACAGCCATGACAGTGCAACTGAGGACACTCACGAAAGAGAACTTCCAGAACTGCTTCAGAAAGTGGCAAGAACAATGAGATCAATATGTTTGAAACGAGGAGGAATATTGTGAGGTGGATTAATGGCAATGTGTCTTTTACTTTAATAAATATTTTTAATTTAAACATTCACCATATTGTTTGTTCACACTATATATATATATATCGACTGTTATATAGACTTGCATATATATATATATGTGCAAGTCTATATAACAGTAGATTACTAATTGTATACTGAAAGCAGTACGCGGTTCCATAACATCAAATCAGTTCTGAGGTTTCCCCAACATAAAGTTTAATAACTCCAGCTTCTGCAGTGTTTATCAAAATACCGTGTTTCCTTGAAAATAAGACCTAGCTGGGCAATCAGCTCTAATGTGTCTTTCGGAGCAAAAATTAATATAAGACCTGGCATTATATTATTATTTCTATTCTATTCTATTCTATTCTATTCTATTCTATTCTATTCTATTCTATTCTATTCTATTCTATTCTATATTATAAAGACCCAGTCTTATAGTAAAATAAGACCGGGTCTTATAGTAAAATAAGACCGGGTGTTATATTAATTTTTGCTCCAAAAGTCTCATTAGAGCAAATGGTCTGGCTAGGTTTTATTTTCGGGGAAACATGGTACAAAAGAAAAAAATAGAGGTTGTCATTTTTTATGACAAATCTGACCCTTGCAGGCTGAGGGAGTGAAAGCACATGTGCATGTGGGCTCTGCGCGGCTGGACTCTAGGAAGACTGGGCACGCATCCACCTGCACACCTGATGGTGCGATCCAGACAACCTGGAGCAAGCTAACATGCATGGGGACCACAGAGTTCCCACTCTGACCAGAGCAGTCAGTGGAACCATATATTTAATAAGGAAGAGAAGGAGCACCATGGGTCAGGAGATGGGGAAATCTATGAGTAACAATGCATATTGATTCAAGATGAAGTGTTGTGTGGATATTTGAATTTAAAATGTCTTCAGTTCAATAGAGGGATCTGGACCCCAAACAAACATTTGGGAAAAAGTTCATGGATGGTATTTGAAGCCAGTGGAAAGCTCCCTTAGCGAATGAGTATATAACTGTAAAAGAGGAGTCCATGAAACCAAGTCTTGTGAATGTCAACATTTGATGACATGGGAAGGAAACAACAGAGAGTATGAAATAAAAATTTAAAAAACCCACAAATACTTGACATTAAGGTAACTTAGAAGCCAAAGCTCATCTGTTTGGAATGATATGGAGAAATTAAAGTGAAGACTAAAAAAAAGCGTCTATTGGATTATTGACATGGATTTCATTGGTGAATTTGGCAAGCTATATGTACTTAATTAACAGAGATATGAAAATTTCAAATCCTGAAGGATTATTACAGATCATTTTGTCCACAAACTCTTTTGACCAATGTAGAAGCAGGTTCAGAGCATTTAAACAAATCTCCCAATGTTAAACAGCCATTTCATAGCAGAACTTGAGCTGAGAGTATCTCCCACAGCTCTTTTCATTACACTTTGGTCACTGATATTTTCTAATCCTGGAGTGCCAATTTAAATTTTTAATTAAAATGGACCTACGATTGCTCAAAGCAGTAATAACAGAGTTCAAGTGTTTAGAACAATAAAATTTTTTCCCTCTAAATATTGATAGGAGTTAGTAAAGGATGATATTTCAGTGCAAGAACTTGAGAAATGCTCTACATCAAAGGGTACATCAAAGATGACCAGAGGTATCCAGTACAATGACTGGAGTATCAGGCACATGGAAGACATCTTTTATTTTGACGTTTAAGAAAAAGCCACCAAATGGCTTGGTTAAAATTACAAACAAGCATCCTGTAAAACATCATATCGAAACAAAACAAAACAAGAACCTCCAAGCATCATCATATAGTGACTTATCAGAAAGTATTTTAAAATGGTTACATGCCATTACTTTTTTTCACTTTGGTAAGTTGAAAACAACAACATGATTTTTTTTTTTTTTAATGTGTTAACAATGTATGCTCTGAGGCTAAGACCTTGTATTCCAAGTTGAACCCTAGGGCAAAATTTTTATAGCTGAATTATAAATCGCCGAAAATAGAGATTTATAATGGAAATTCTGGAAAACCATACCTAATAGATCTATACTACCTGGAGCCTCTCTGATGAAAGGCGAGCTCTACAACTTTCTTTCAGCTAACTTCGCTAATAAGATTAAATGATGAAAGGGTGCTCAGATGAAATGTTTAAAATATAACCTTTTTTTTGTACCAGTACATATTACAGTATTTCATACACATCAAAAAACATAAACAAAAGAATCTGTTACAGCTGGATAGAAGAATGTAAGATATGAAAAATCCTTTGGGGAAATGATGGGTTATTAAGGTATGGACTATAATATCATCGTCAATCTATAAAACTTTTACAACCTAGTCTTATTTGCACAGAGATTACATCCCCAAAGCTCAGTGCCAAAGACACATGTTAATAAGCTCACAACTTTTAATTAAGCAATATGTAAAAGTAGATTCCCATTAAGCTGTGATTTGTGGGCTAGTTCATTACAGTGGGCCCCAACCACCAGACACATATTCAATACAAATCAAGCAGTCTGCATATTATCCAGCTTAATGTGAGCCTACCAGTAATGTTTTATTGCCAGTTCAGGAGAGCAGTTCATAGAAAGTATTTTTCCCCAAAAGACTAGGACAGAGATCAAAGCCTAATGACCCCATGGTGCTTGTTTAATGAAATGACTCATCTGCATTGTTTATTTGCATAACACAATAATTACTCATACAGTTAATTATCATACATATGATTATCTGACCTAAGGGGTTAGTGTTTTTATTGTCAAAAACCCATAGAGGGCAGCCCTAGTAGTTGGTTTGGGTAGTTGGGAGCAAGATTAAATTCCCCTTCATTTCAGTTTGGTTGGAAAAGGAAGTGTTATGGAATTAATGGTCTGGGGAGAATTGGTTAAGGGAAAAGAAAATGAGGCTAAATCTTTCCTCCATAAGGTAAATTCTCCAGGAATTAAAGTGTTAATTCTAAAAGAACAAAACCATGGAACAACGTGATCTCATGATTGAGAAAATTTTTGGTGTAGAGAAGGGGACCAGATAGAGGATAAAACTGTATACTTGACTCCATACACAATAAAAACTTTCCATATAAAATATAATCACCTATAATTTCAAAAAATAAATCGATGTGATATCCAGAGTAGAAATATTTGAATTAATAATTTAATCAATAACCCAATTACTCATTGAATAAATATTTATTCAATACTCATTATGTGTCAGGAATTTTATCTGATTGATTATATATAAAATAAAAATATACATAAATATAAATATAAGCATAAACATAAATATATAATGATATATATATTTATCTGGACAAAACCTCTTTACCAAAGATTAAACACTTATACTTGGCTTGTGCCAATTTTAGGTTTTCTATTCATTTCAACTGACTTGTCTGCTTATATCAGTTCCAGTAAAGTATTTTAAAATTAATGCTGTTTTAAAATACATTTTAAATTTTGTTTGCCTAGATCGTCTTCATTCTTCTTTCTTCTCTATTTATTAATGGTATAAATAAATATATCATATATATATGATATATCGTATGTCAGAGATAGTTTGGGTTCAGTTCCAGGCCACTGAAATAAAGTGAATATCGCAATCTTTTGGTTTCTCAGTGCATATAAAAGTTATGTTTACAGGGCAGTTGGGTGGCTCTGTTGGTTAGAGCACGAGCTCTGAACAACAGGGTTGAGGTTCAATTCCCACATGGGCCAGTGAGCTGCACCATCCACAACTAGATTAAAGGATAATGACTTGTAGCTGATGGGCCCTGGAGAAACACACTGTCCCCCAATATTCCCCAATAAAAAATTTAAAAGAAAGTTGTTTTTGCACTATACTGTAATCTATTAAGTGTGCAATAGCAATAATACTAAAAAGGCAATGTGTACATCTCTTAATAAAAGAATACTTTATTGCTAAAATATGATAACCATCATCTGAACCTGTTGGAAAAATGGTGACTTGCTCGGCACAAGGTCTACTCTCTTAGCAAATTTCAAGTACATGATACACTATTATTAACTATAGTGACCATGCTGTACATTAGATCCTCAGAAGTTAAGCATCTTATAACTGAAGTCTAATAGCCTTTGAACAGTGTCTCCCAATCTTTCCCCAACCTCCAGCCCCTGATAACCACCATTCTTCTATTTCCATGAATTTGATTTTTTTGATTCTACATATAATTGAGATCATAGAGTATTTGTCTTTCTCTGTCTGGCTGATTTTACTCTTGGAAAATGTAAATCATTTCATTTATAATCCTTTAGTTTCATTCATGTTGCAAATGGCAGAATTCCCTTCTTTTTATGGCTGAATAACTTTCCATTGTATATATACCACGTCTTCTTTATCCATTCTTCTGTCGATGGACACTTAGGTTGTTTCCATATCTTGGCTATTGTAAATAATGCTTCAATGAACATAGAAGTGCAGATATTTATTTGAGATATTGATTTCATATCCTTTTGATATATACACATAGTGGAATTATTGGATTATATGGTAGTTTAATTTTTAATGTTTTGAGAAACCTCCATATTGTTTTCCATAGTGGCAGTACCAATTTACATCCTCACCAACATTATTCAAGGGTTCCCATTCCCCGCACCTTTGTCAACACTTATCCTTCTGAAGAAAGTCATTTTAATTTTATCCTACTGGGTGTAAGGTAATGTCTCATTGTAGTTTTGATTTGTTTTTTCCAATGATTAGTGATGTTGAGCACATTTTCATGTACCTGTTGATCATGTGCATGTCTTCTTTGGAAAAAGGTCTATTCAGGTTTGTTGCTCATTTTTTAATCGAGTTATTTGTCGTTTTGCTATTGAATTGTATGAGTTTTTAAAATATATTTTGGATGAATCCCTTATCAGATATTTGGGTTGCAAATATTTTCTCCCTTTTATAGGTTGCCTTTTTATTTTGTTGATGGTTTTCTTTGCTGTACCAACACCTTTAAGTCTGATATAGTCTCATCTGTTGATTTCTACTTTTGTTGTTTGTGCTTATTGTGTCATTCCCAAAAAATTATTGCCAAGACCAATGCTGAGGAGCTTCTTCCCTATGTTTTCTTCTAGTACTTTTATATCAGGTGTTACGTTTAAGGCTTTGGTTTATTTTGAGTTAATTTTTGTGAACGCTGTAAAATAGGGGTCCAGTTTTATTTTCTGCATGTGTTTAACCGGTTTTCCCAACACTGTTTGTTGAAGAGACTATCTTTTTCCCAAATAAGTGCTCTTGGCTCCCTTATCAAATATTACTTGATTATATATGTGAGAATTTAATTCTGGGCTCTCTGTTCTGTTCTATTGCGCCAATCTGTGTGTCTATTTTTATGCCAGTAACATACTGTTTTAATTACTATAGCTTTGTAGTATAGTTTGAAGTCAGGAAATGTGACGATTCTATGTTCTTTTCTCTCAACATTGCGGTAGCTATTTAGAATTTTATGCAGTTCCATACAAATTTTAGAATAGTCTTTTGAATTTCTGTGACAAATTCCAATGATATTTTGGTAAGGATTGAATTGAATCTATAGATCACTTTGGGTAATATGGATATTTTAACAATATTAATTTTCCAATCCATGTACACACAATATCTTTCCAATTATTTTTGTCTTCCTCAATTTCTTCCCTCAGTGTCTTATAATTAATTTTCAGTATACATGTTGTTCATTGCTTGATTAAGTTTATTCTGAAGTATTTATTTTTTATGCTGTTGTAAAATATTTTTAATTTTTTTTGCATTTAGCTCATTGTTTGTGTATGGAAACACAACTGAATTTTGTATATTAATTTGTATCCTGCAACTTTACTGAATTCATTTATTAGTTATAATTTTTGGTAGAGTTTTCATCATCTATAAACAAAGAAAATTTTACTTCCTTAGTTATTTGGATGACTTTTATTTCATTTTCTTGCCTAATTGCTCTGGTGAAAACTTCTAGGACTATGCTGAACAAAAGTGGTGAGATTGGGCATTGTCTTGTTTCTGACCTCACAGGAAAAGCTTTCAGATTCTCACCATTGAGTATGATGTTAGCTGTGGGCTTGTCATGTACAGCCTTTATTTTGTGAGGTACATTCTTTCCATATTTAATTTTTGAGAGTTTTTACCACAAAAGAATGCTGAATTTTGTCCAATTTTTTTCTACATCTATTGAAATGATCATATGATTTTTATCTTTAATTTTATTAATGTGGTATATCACATTTATTGATTTGAATACGTTGAATGATCTTACAGCCCAGGGATAAATCTCACTGCAGTTTCATTTTCATATAACATCTTTTTCCATCCCTTCACTTTGATCCTGGGTGTATCCATGGGCCAGTTCGGGATATTTACAGATAAAGCATCCCCAGTGGTTTATGGACAGAATTCCTGATGGAGACTGCAAAGCAATTAGAAGGACCTATGTTTCTTTGATTATGGCTAAGCTCTAGCTGCTTCTCCTCCCCCCCCCCAACCCCCAGCCCCTCAGTTGTGCAGTACACCTCATTATTCTGGCTGGGACTAAAAGGAAGTGAGCCTCTCTGCAGGGTTCTACACAGCTAGAGAAACTGGGTGCTCACACTCAAACTCATTTTCCCCCTGGGCAAAATCACTGGCCAACAGTGTCTCTCCTGGCACTGAGCTGTGCAATAGGTAAATTGAAACTGTTCCTCTTACCATCTTAAGTCCATCTAATCTTGGATTTTTTTTGTTTTTTAACCCAACAGTGCTCTGGAACTTCTCCACTGTACTTCAGGACTTCCACAATGGTATTCTTTTCTGTGAGCAATCATCAAAATTGGTGTTCTTTGGGATAATGATGATAGAAAAGTCCTATTCCACCTTTTTGCTTATCTCACCTCTCTAAATCCTAACACAACTTATTGAATCATTCTTCCCTTACCAAATAACTTAAATGGAAAATAAATTCTATCAACAAAACTTTTTATTTTTATTTACTAATATTATGTATTGTACCAATATGTTTTAAGTGGTGAGTCATTGTTCAATGATTCAGTAAACACTATTTAGGAATAGACTATTTCTCTTAATTTAGTGCTATAAAAAACTTGCTAATATTTTCCTCAGGTCGTAATTATTCTCTGTGTGTATACAAATTATCATTGTCAGGTAGCCATCAGTTTTATATATACATATATAGCTTACACAGACTTAAAATGGATAATAACTCATATTTTTCAGTTATTTAGAATAATTTAAATAGCATGGGATTTATCAGTTATTTAATGATTTGAATCAACTGCAAATCCATCGAGTCTAAATGACTTTCTGAGATATTTCCCAAAATCCTCTAAAAATGTTTTTCATGTTTATTAATTTAAAAATTCAATATTTATACTATATCAAACTAAAAAGCTTCTGCACAGCAAAAGAAATCATCGACAAAATAAAGAGGCAACCAACCGAATGGGAGAAGATTTTTGCAAACAACACCTCCGATACTGGGCTAATATCCAAAATATATAAGGAACATATACAACTCAACAACAAAAAGCAAGCAATCCAATTAAAAAATGGACAGAGGACCTGAAGAGACATTTCTCCAAAGAGGACATACAAATGGCCAATAGACATATGAGAAAATCATCAGAGAAATGCAAATAAAAACCACAAGGAGATATCACCTCACCCCAGTCAGAATGGCTATCATCAACTAGACAAATAGTAACAAGTGTTGGAGAAAAAGGAACCTTCATACACTGTTGGTGGGAATGCAGATTGGTGCAGCTGCTATCAAAGGCAGTATAGAGGTTCTTAAAAAAATTAAGAATAGAATTGCTATACGACCCAAAAATCCCTCTCCTGGATATTGACCCAAAAAATCTGAAAACATTTCTCCATAAAGACATATGTGCTCCAATATTCATTGCAGCTTTATTTATGGTGGCCAAGACATGGAAACAACCAAAGTGTCCTTCAGTGGATAAATGGATAAAGAAGTTGTGGTATATATACACAGTGGAATACTATTTGGCCATGAGAAAAGATGAAATAGTACTATTTGTAACAACATGGATGGATCTTGAGACTATACTGCTAAGTGAAATAAGTCAGACAGAAAAAGTTGAGAAACATATGATTTCACTGATATGTGGTATATAAAATTGAAAACAACAAAAGAACAAGACAAACGAATGAAGAGACAAAAACTCATAGACACATACAATCGTTTAGTGGTTACCAAAGGGTAAGGGGGTAGAGGGATGGTAGATAAGGGTAAAGGGGGTCAAATAATAAAGGGGATCAAGTAAGGGTAAAGGTGATGGAAAGAGAATTGACTCTGGGTGGTGAACATACAATGTGATACATAGATGATATATTACAGAATTGTACACCTGAAATCTATGTAACTTTACTAACAATTGTCACCCCAATAAACTTTAATTTTAAAAAATTCAATGTTTATAAATTAAATTGTATACATTAAAAATATTTATCTGATTGAAATATTTTATTATTACCACAGAGCTACATATATTCAACTTATATTTTAACCTCTTTTCAATCTGTAGTTATGTCACACTTCTGATTCCTAATGTTGTGTGTCTGCAATATTTTTTCTTCCCTTTCTCAATCTTACTGGAAGAGGAAACCAATATTGAGCTTTATCACTTAAAAAATCCTAAATATTAATTTATGTTTCTATTTTCTGCGTGACACTCAGCCTTGGAAGCTTCATTCTCTTTTCACATCTTGTCTAGTTTCTCAATTTTAATTTTTTTAAACAATAAAAGTATTTCTATCTAACTTTGGCCACATCTCATAAATTTTCACATAAACTGGGGGTATCAAAAATATGTATACATGGGGACACTTTGGTCAACGTTGCTCAAGCAGTAGTTCGTCATAATCAGAAGTATCTGAATGGTAACCACTATGAGCAACTCTTGTAATTGCAGAAGTCAAATGTGTCTTGTATTTATCTTTTGTTATCAGTATATATTGAGTATTACAATTTTAATACAGTTTTCCATTCTTAAAATGTATATACATTTTTGGCACCGCTCTGTAGTGTTCTAATTGCCTCATTATTACTTTCTTAATAACTTGTGATTACAGTTTTTATTTCCTTTTTGGCCCATAAGTAATTTAAAAATTTCCTCAACATATATCCTATTGCTGTAAACTTCCATAATATTTCATTGTTTGCATGCATTATTATCTGAATATGTATTGTACAACTTTTATTGTGTGTTCTTTAGTAGTTTTCTTCTTTTTGGGAATTTAATGTATGATATATTCTTATGACTGTACCATGAACACAGAAAAATATATATTATTTTATGTTGATGTTATAAAACATTAACATCCTTCTATATAAATTATCCTGATTTATTGTATTATTCATGATATATTAGTGGATACCTGGAAGTTTGTCATAAATACATTCAATGCTTTTTAAAAATACAGATTTCTAGGAACTTCCCATCTCCTCCTAATTCAGTGTATCTAAGGATTGGTTTCAGAATTATTTATTGAAAGCTTGCCTCATGATTCAATGAAGCTGAGGTTTCTGTTTCTGTTTGTTTTGTTTTGTTTTTTTTCTTCTACTTCACCTGTACAGATTTTCCCAGGAGCTGATATAAGAATCTCACTTCGGGAGAATATTTGATGAGCAAATGCTTTTAAAATCCTGTTCAGTGGTTGGTCCTCCAGTGTATGTGCATGTGTGAAAACCTAAAGTTATGATAAGTAAAAAGAGTTAAATTGAGCTACATAAGAAATGATACAATATTTAGGGGCTATGGGACTATAAAAAAGTTAATCAGATTTAGAGAGCTCTCTAATGGCTGGTTGTGAGATTCAATTTTTAAATAGAGGGGTCAGCGTTAGCTTCCAGTGAGAAGATGCCATTTGATTAAGGATGACAAGAAAGGGCAAATGAGTTAGCCATGTGGACCTCCGAGGAAATTTAACTCTTTAGATATCAGCTTTAACAGGAAGCCTGGAATGATCTTGCAGGCTGAAAGAACAGGTGGATTTGGAAAATAGGAAAAACCCAGGAGGATAGCACATAGTAAATAACGGCAAGAGTATAGTATATGCATGAACGAGATAAGAAGAGGTAATGACCAGGCTGATTGAGTGTAACTTGAGGTTATTGTGAGAACTACGCCTTGTATGCTGACCTAACGGAGAGTATGAGCAAAGAGTCATGCGATCTGACTTAATTTAAAAGGATCACATTAGATAATGCATTTAGAATGGATCAAAGAGAGGTGAGAGTAAAGCCAGGGAAATCAGTAAGGAGACAATTGCAGAAATCCAGGAAAGCAATAACAATGGCTTAGATTGGGACCATGGTAGAGAATTAGGTGATAAGTACTCAGATTCTGGGTTTATTTTCAAAGCATGTTCAGTAGAGTTTCTGAAAGGTTGATACAAAGTTAAGAGGAGATGTTAAAGTAAGACAGCTCTTTACATCTAAACTAACACCTCATTACTGCACTCCCACCTTTCTGTGAGCATGTAACTTGCTTTGACCCTGAGTGGAAGGGACATGATTCATGTCTTTCTGGAAGCTTTAAGAGCCCATCATGCTGACTCATATTCCTTTTATTTCACTGTTATGACAATCGGCATTGTTCTAGAGAGTGGTTACTTGAGCAACCTGGGCACAGAGTGAGAATGATGACAATATTGTACAGAGTCCCCAGGGGTCCTGTGATGGATGTGTAAATACCAGGTGCAAGATATAACCCTTTTTTTTTTGGAACTAGCAGTTGTTGCCAGTGATAACTTGGATGTTATATCTAATGAGATTATGTATTCTAGAATCTGAAAGGATGGGGAAAATAGTAATGTGTTGGATACTCCTGGCTGCCTTTGACAATTACTACAAAAAGAGATGAGCTTAAAAAGAATTTGCTGGTTAGGAAATAAAATGAAAGGGGATGAATGGAGTGGAAAAATTTGGAGATTTGTAAGGCTAAAAGAAGTTACTGCTTTTCACAACCTACCAGTATAAAGTATGCTTGAGAATGTCTTAAAGCAGTGAAAGCCTTTTGGCAAGGAGCAAATCAATGGCAAGCCCCTCTCCCATTGTTACTATGTCTGGGTGGGTTATGTTAATACTCAGTTAATTTAGCAGAAAATGGCTCAGGAAAAAGATGTAGCCTTCCCACAATGCTTAATAAGCTCAGAGCACCTGCAATTAAGTCATGTCTCAAAAAGAACTTTAAGTATGGCTATTGGCACATGGAACTGACTGGAATCAAATAAATTAAAAAGCTGCCTAAGTTTTTGAGACAGTTGTACTGCCAAAAAGAGCCAATAACCTAAACTGAAAGAAAATGTGATTGTTTGAGACCTACAATAACACTGAAGCCCCACAAATCAGGAAGTAGTTTGACAAAGCTTCATAAGACTCCAAAGAGGACATTTTCTCTAAAGCTCACTTCACATGTAACTACAGAGGATAGTCTCAAGAGAAGGAGCTCCCAGAAAGTGGAACCAAGAGTCATAGAGAAGAGTGAATTGGGGGAACTTGCCCCATAAGGCAGAATTGAAGACTAATCAATAATTATTCCCTATAACCAAAGCAGGAGATTTTCCCAACTGTCTGTGGGGTTTCAGAATGGCTCTGGACCAGTGATTGCTGTGTCCCTTTTTGAATGGATGTTTCTACTGTGGTTCCATCTCTATACAACCATTATATATTGGGTCCATGGGGTACTTAATAACTTTACTTTCGTGGTTATGTTTCTTGATCAAGTAGAGCTATGTTTACACCAAATATAGAGAGTACCTGGTATCACCTTTCCCTATTGTGCATCATTACCCATCTTATTATTATGAAAATTTTCAAGTATATTAAAAAGCAGAAAAAATATTATCTAATGAACTCTCATATATTTATTACCTAAGTCTAATATTTGGTTTAATGTTGTACTTTTCTTCTCTTCATTCTTATTCTTTCATGTTGCCAGCAAGTCTTTCTTAGTAGTGTGTAATTTAATCAGAATTTGTCCCTGACTCATCAATGAGCTATATTAATTAATGGAGTCTGATGCTGTCAGGAAGATAGACAATAAGTCAATGGAGCAACAACACTTTCTAGGAAAAAGATGTACAACCTGTATGTGCTTATTATATAATAAAAGTGGCATTTCAAACTATAAGAAATTATAAACTACTAAGTATACCATGTTAAAACAACAAATAAAGAACTTTACAGATTAAATTACATAAAAATGTGAAGTTCTTTTGCAAAATATATATTAAAGGAAATAAACAAACAACTTGCAACATTGGTATTTTGGGGGATAAAACCTATATGCAAATTTTCACTGCACTTAGTGTATAAAGAGCTTTTATAAACAAATAAGAAAATATGAGTTCCAACAATAAAAGTATAAACCTTCATTAACCATGCAAAACAGATAACATTTCCAGTAAAATTATTTTATATTTTCAGTAAGAAAATATTTTTACTATTAATGTCCATTGCTAGAAATATTCTGGAGAAAGAGTTTATCTCAATTACCGTATGTGAATGAAATGGAAATTGGTACAATTTACTGAAACAAATTAGTATATATTAAAATTATATATGAGCTATCCTTTGATTTAATAATCTAGAAATTTTTTTCTTTCGTTCTTCTTTCTTTCCTTCCATCCTTCCATCACTTCTTCTATTCCTACTCCTTTCTTCTTTAATTTTTTTCCATCTTTCTCAATTTAATTTGCTTAGCCGATCTCAATAGCTAATGCATGCACTTTATCATCTCTGTTATTCCTCACGCCTATGTGAAGTGGTCATTTATAAAATCCCACACGAGAGATTGGTTGCAACTATTTTGGTGCCTCATAAAGGGGTGTATGTTAAGAAAACCATACTACAAACTCACATCTAGCATAGAATTAGAAGAATAACTAAAACAGGACAACCAAGACCATTCAAAGAGAGGCTGAACTAAAAGTATATAGTCACCTTCAGAAGAAAGGAACTTTGGGTGCATTCACTGATAATAATCTCTCTGAGCTCCTGTCCTGACCAAACAGCTCTCACATACCCTGTGGTCAGCTCACGACTAGGTGAGCCCTCCTGTGAGGTAACCTATCTCTAGGACTGCATGGACAGAGTGCATCAGATATTCAGATATCTCGATATTCTCTCCAGACATGCAATTCCAAAACCACATATACAAATTAAGTCACCAGATTGGGAAATACTATTTCACATCTGTCAGCGAGTTTGAGTAACTTGTCTAAGGCCATATAGCTAGTGAGTTATAAAGTAGGATGTCAAGCTGGCTCTAACTTCAAAGACCCAACTCTTAACCACTATATCATATTATTTCACTCATTTATCCATTCATTCACACACCCATTTGTCATATAATTACTGAGTTCCTCTTATAACCCAGGCATTGGAGAGGTTTTTAATAAAGAATTTATACGAATTTTAAGAAAGATTTCCTGTTCATCCCAGGGTTTCAATGAATTAAGTAAATCAAGAAAAGATGGACCTCTACATTCCAAACTATCCTGGTACTACAAACGTCCTCCTTGTTGAAGATCAAACAGAACCTCCCTCCAACAGATCTACTGTGTTTCCCCACAAATAAGACCTAGCCGGACCATCAGCTCTAATGCATCTTTTAGAGCAAAAATTAATATAAGACCCGGTCTTATTTTAATATAATATAAGACCAGGTATATAACATAATATAATATAATATAATATAATATAATATAATATAATATAATATAATATAATATAATATAATATAATATAATAATATAATACTGGGTATAATACAATATAATATACTACCGGGTCTTATATTAATTTTTGCTCCAAAAGACACATTAGAGCTGATGGTCGGTTAGGTCTTATTTTTGGGGAAACACGGTATTGTTTCATGCCACAACACCAACATCTTACTGTAATACAAATATGTGATCTTATTTAAAGCAATGCAGGTATTGGTAGAGTAGATAAAAATTAAATACAGTAGTCCCCCCATATATGGTACAAACATTCCAAGACCTCCAGTGGGTGATTGAAACTGTAGATAGTACTGAATCATATATATATATATATATATATATATATATGCACTATATATATGTATATATATATGTGTACATATATATAGTGCCCCAAAAAGTACGCACATTTTAAGAAAACAAAAACTTAAACAATTAAATTTGTAATACTCAACATACACCAATAACAAAAGACGACTACAAGTCACGTTTGACTTCTGCAATTACAAGAGGTGCTCAAAGTGGTTTCCATCGGTGTCCAGACACTTCTGATTACAGCGAACTACTGCTTGAGTAACACTGACCAAAGTGTCCACATGTATACATTTTTTTGGCACCCCCAGTGTGTGTGTGTGTATCTGTGTGTGTGTGTATGTGTATACATATATATTATGTTTTTTGTATTCATACATACATCTGATAAAGTTTAATTGATAAATTAGGCACAGTAGGAAATTAACAATGATAACTAATAAAATAGAACTGTTATAACAATATACTGTAATAAAAGTTATGTGATCTCTCTCAAAATAGTATTGTACTGTATGCACTCTTCTTCTTGTGATGATATGAGATGATACAGAACCTATTTGATGAGACGAAGTGAGGTGAATCACATAGGAATTGTGATGGAGCTTTAGGTTACTATTGACCTTCTGACTATACATCAGAAGAAGGATCATTGAGCCATGACAATGTCAATGTTGGATGTCAGTATCAGACGATGTTGATGGTTAGGCATGCTCTGTAGTTGAAGGTTTTTAAAATATCTTCAGACCACGATTCACCACAGGTAACTGAAACTGCAGGTAAGGGGAACTACCGTATATTGTGTGTGTGTATGTGTGGTGGGGGTGGGGGCAGAGGAGGCAATGGAACTTTTTATGGCTTCCTGGAGGGAGTACCAGAGTTACCTTCTTCAACTTTGAGTTATATCTGCTCTCTCCAATCCAACCCCACTCTTTCAGTAACAAACAGAAAAATATGTGTAAATGCACTGTATTAAAAAGAAATGTATTTTACTTAGAAAAAAAACGCCTTACTTTATTTCACTCAGCCAATTACTATTTAGTTAAGACCTACCATCTGCCAAGGCTCTGAGCTACTATATTTAGCAGGTTCTCACAAGGATCTCAAACCTAGCAATAGCTATTTTCAAGCTACTAGAAGAAATTTCTAGTAGTAAGAGTTCTCAAGTTGTCATTTGTGGTGATTTCCCCACACCTAAAGATTTTAACATTCAGCTATATAGGCAACCGGAAGTGATGTTGTAGAAGGGATTTGTGATTCACATAGGTAGCTGGACCACTTAATTTGTATTTCCATTTTAAAAATGCTTATCAAGTGCTACAGTGTGTGTGTGTGTGTGTGTGTGTGTGTGCGTGTGTGTATAAATTGTTGGTGACTAAAACAGAGCAATTTGGAGACATCTTGAATAAGCACTTTTACAATGGAAATGTTGTAATGTCATCAATGATTGTTCCTATCAGTTGATTTATTTAATAAAACTGAAGACCAAGAAAGACTGAAAATACAGCTTCCAATAGAATGTTCTCATGCTGTGGTTGGTGAAGTGATAAGTAATTTGCTTTTAATGCTAGTGCATACCACTTAGCACCATACTTAACCGAAAGATGAAAATCACTCATTTTTCATTCAATTGCTTAACTGACACTTAGTGTAATCTATCTATTGTCACTGAGTTTAACACAAAGAATAGTTACTAGATCTCACTTTTAAATTTACAGCTGGCATTTAAATTTTTAATTCCTTTTTATTTATATTTTTATTCCTTAATATAATTTAATTCCAAATGGATAATCTATTTAGGCAATAAGAACACAGTAGGTACTAATAAAAATGATCTATTAACATTTTTTTAATTTATGGTTTTTAATTATAATCATATTTTGTGCATTATCATTATAGATAAAAATATCAATAGTAATAGCACAAGCCAGTTGGTAACTATTATATAGAGAAAAGCTTGTTTTACTAGTAGATTCTTGAAAAATAAATTATTAGCATTATAAATTATCCTCAATATGCGGAGGAAAACTGATAACTGAATTCACAGATACATATAGTACCCTAGAAACCTATCTTGAAATTTGAAATACTTTGCACTATATATAAATATATATAGTGCAAAGTATTACTTCAAATATGTGTGTGTGTGTGTGCGCGCGCGTACTGCTAAGGAGATATTATAATGGAGACTCTTATGTCAGTGTTCTGTTCTTGTAGAGCATTTATTTATAAAAACCACCTCATCTCTCCTTATTTATGGAATTATTATTTGCAGTTCATAAAGGGCCACAGAAAACGAGAGTAATTGATTATAACAATAAGAAGTTCCTTTTTTTCCTTTCTCTATTTTTCTGTTAAGAAACTAATCATACATGTACATCCCAAAATCTAAATTATACAGGTTAATTCAACAGCAATGTAAATATATTTGCTTCAAAGGTGAGACAGTGCCAAAATCTTATTCAACATTAGAGTGAGTTATAGCACTGAGCCTACTAATATTAGAAAGGTCCTTTTCAACAAGAAGAGAGAACTCTTGAAACAACATGTTAGTAAATCTCTACCCACCATGCACACATTTTATATGCATAATGTTTTGAAAATTTGAATCTATAACTTAATGCTCAGTAAGATCAGTTCAGTGACAGGGAAAATAAATAAAAAACAACAAGAGCAACAAAACACTCTACAGACTTTCATTTTTAAATCCTGAATAACTCATGCTTTGCAATAATGTAGAAGGAGACTCCTTGAATTAGGAAATATACTGTAGTCATGAGCATCTTTCAGGGGCCAGAAAATATTGCTTCTCTTAATTATACTCATCTTTCCATTGGGCCACCAATTCCTAAAGGAAACACACACACAAAAAGAAAAGTATCAATTGATTGCTGATCTCTGTTTTGTTCATTCAATTTACTATCATATAGCACATTAAATATAAAGTTAAGTGAAACTTGGCCTATCAGTTTATTATCTAATTTAACCAAAATTTATTGAACATTTACTATTACCATGTTTCCCTGAAAATAAGACCAAACCCAAAAATAAACCCCAGTTAAGATCGTCAGCCAGATGGACGCATTTAGTACATTATGACGATGTTCCAGAAGAAGATGACATGACTGTATTTGAATAAATGTAGTTTGTTGTACATAAAAAAATAAGACATCCCCTGAAAACATGCCCTAATGTGTCTTTTGGAGTAAACATTAATATAAGTCCCCGTCTTATTTTCGTGGAAGTATGGTAGGTTGTTGCAAAAGTAATTGCGTTATAAAAGTTTAAATACAATTGCAAAAACCGCAATTACTTTTGCATCAACCTAATAGTTCAAATGATAGTATTAAAGGACCAGGGAAAGGAGCAGTGAAAAAAGCAGACAATGATTCCTGCACTCATAGAACTTAAGTTTTAGTGAGGGAAGTACAAATAAAAGTGACAGACTTACAAAATGGGTAGGTATTTTTATTAATTCAGTTAAGAAAATGTCAGCTCAGTGAAAATATTCCCATATCCCAATTTGACCTAATAATTTAATGAAATATAGCTTAAGATGCAGAAATCTACTTATATGTATGTATTCTTTTTCAATCTCAGTATATTTGGTGCTGATACAGGTCTATTGTAGAATTTGTTTTACTGTATCTGGGCCCACATTTTTTGTTGTTTGGGGGACTTTTTGTTTATACTATAAATAACACAATAAAGACCTGGCCCTAATCTGCATCCACTTCTTCATGCCATCTTTCCAACAACAAATATTTGTTGAGCCCATGCATAGTGCCAAGCTCTATTCTAAGTTCTGTTAATAGGGAGATATATTAAAAAAAATTATCTGCACATGTAACTTTTGTTCTAATGGGGAAGGCAACAGCATGGAACTAAAATACAAAACTTCTGGATGAAAGAGGAGGTTAGTACCTAGTGATCAGAGCTGTGAATAATTATAAGAGTGGAGGTGTGGAAGGAAAGAAGTCAGTGATAGTGAAACTCAAGAATCGTCCTGAAAAGAGACTAATTGCATGAGGTATTGTAGGTGTGATAATTTAATCTTAAAACATGTTTAGGATATTTATTATTTTCTGTAAAGTTGAGATCTGTTGACAAAAATATTAATGTATGTTGATCTGTCTTCAGTAATAGCCATGCAGGAAGGATGAAAAATATAGACAGTATACACATATGCTAATTTCTGCCAATAGAGGGAAGGGACACCTAATATAATCTTTAATGTAAACGCTTTATGCTAGACTGAACACATCATAATTGTTAGACAATGATTAAAGCTGGGGACTGAAAATCACCAGGATTAGATGTGTTCACACATTTACTAGGTATAGTACAGTATTAGTTTGACCCCTCCAATAAACACCATTTTCCATTTGACAGAAGTGGCCCAAATACCTGTTCACTCTTCCTTAAGGGTGCACAAGATCAGAAGGCCTACATATCCACTCTATGTATGGCCGCGTAATGAGGACAAAGGATTCTTAATAATGCAGGATTTTTTATGACCCATCAACCCTCTGATGGTTCATTGGTCATTTGCGGTAATAAATCTTACTCTAAATCTTCCGTTGAAAGAGTAGAAAGCAAAGAAGTAAAGAGAAAAATGGATAACATAAAAGCCAGAAAGGTGGGTGTGCTAATTTGATCCCTTTAGAAACAGTTGAGATGTATGCAAGAAGTCCATATCTGAGTCAGTCAGTTTGGGGGGTTGCTGTTATCTTATAATACATAATACATATTCTGCAAAACAATTTATTTAAGTGATTTAATTTCTTTATTTAATTTTTCCATTTTTTCTCGATGTTTCTTCTAGAAAAAGAAAATGTGAAATTTTCCAACTAAATGAAGGGGACAGGGGATTTAGTTAGATTTGGTTATATCATCTTCTAGCCATTCCCTTTATTCCTTCCAAATGAAAGAGTACTACTGTAAAAGAAAGTGAAAAATGGCATCCTATCCCTCTTTAAATTTCACAGTAACCAAGCAGCTCTTACTAAACTAATAAAGATTACCAGTATTCTATGCTGCCTCAAAATATATTTGGGATGATCACGACTTCCAGCTATTGTCTCCAATACTGGTTACTGAATTTTAGTAAAGTATGTATTATGAGGCAGGAGGTTGAAAAGAAATTAGACTTTGTCTTCTCACCATGACCTGTGCACCATTGTGAAGCTTTGTGAAAACAAGAAGAAAAAATGGCGCGGTGGCTCCTTAGTTGATTCACTCACATACAACAATGAGTTAAATATGTAATCAGTGGGAAAAAATACCTTTTAATTTTAATGGATTCTTTTCATTTCTCTTGATCTAATATCCAAGGTGTCTTCCAGTGTACTGTCCATTTCACTTATATGTTTCTGAATAGCTGTGACCACTTCACTGGGGATAAATTTTAAGCCACTGATATCACCGAACACCTGAAAAGTGGTGATAAAATGGCACATTATTTTACCACATTTCAGAGAAAAATTGAGGTGGAATGCATAAAAGCTGTGATTAGTTTCCTCTGAAAAAAAAAATTGCACCTTGGAAAGCCCCTGAAATGTCATATTGTTAACCTAATTGTACAGTTTAACAAAAGCTTACAATTTAGATTTTGTGGTTTGGTTTTATTTCTGATTTTAATAATAATTTTATAACATACTAAAACTATAAATTAAATTTTGTATATTTGCTAATGTATAGAACACAAAGTCATTAGCAATGAAGACATATTTGAAAAGTGAATTATCTTAATTCTATAAAACCAAAAAATACCAAAATCAAATACAACACTGGAATTTTCTTTTTTGCTTTTAATAACTTTTGTGTAATGAAATGAATAGAAAAAAAATGTGGAGGGAAAACACAGGACAACATTCCTTTTAGTAAGAACTCATTGTCCCTAGAGAAGCTTTCTGTATATACAAGGCTAATTGTCTTTGAGCACAACTAGAAATCATGCCAACATCCTGTTTCACTTGTCACACACAGTTTGGGTTTATTCCTGGGATGTTTATAATAATCATCAATTTCACTGACTTCATATGTCTTTCCTACATCTTGAAGGTATCTAACATTCACAAGCATTCTGCTGAAGAATTGTTTTCCCCAGAACCCGTGGCCCCTTGAACTGAAGGCTATCCTGATGGGAAAGGCAGGGAGTCATGTCTACATCTACCCTGGCAAATCGAATGCATTCCTCTGGTTAGCTGCTTATCAGTGAGGCTCTTCTTTTGGTTACAGAAGTCATTTCTTCTTTCTATAACTACCTTTCTAGCTCCCAGTGGCGCTATAAATCATATAGCCAGCTAATCAGAAAGCCTCTCTCTAGGGTGGGTAAATGGAAAGAAAGGTACAGATCGCAATACTGGAGAATGAAAATGGCCTTCCAAGATACCAAGTACTAGAAATATATATAATAAAAGTCTGGAGCTATGCTACCAAACGAAAAAACATACCCAAGAAGGCAACATACCGTAGATAAAAACAGGAGAGAGAGTGAGAGAGATTTGATAAACTCTTTTGAACTGAATTCAACCATTCCATCAGAATATTTATTGTAATTCTCACTTATGTGAGTTAATAGATACCTTTTGTGATTAAATAGAAATAGGTTAGATATCTGACATATACAACTAAATAGTATTAAGAAAAATAGGTATCCTTGGACACCTTGATTTTTCCTGTCTGGTTGAATCTCTCTTGCCTCCCCTTCATAGAATCCTCTTCCCCACTGGAACCTACATTTTTGTAGTCCTTTTCCATTATTTGCTCCTCTGCCATTCTTCTTAACCATCTCTTATATTTATTCTTTATTATATATATTTTTTTGTACTTATTTTTGTGTGATCTTTTGAAACCTAAGTTTGTTGGGAAACATTCTGTGCCACAATAACATTTATTTAGATGTCTTCTTTTGTTTCCTATCAAGACTATCTAAACATGCAAGTCAGAATCACAATTCTAGGGCCTCTTGTGCATGCCTCTTGAGATACCTTCCCTTTTAGGTCCTCATGTGCTGTATCACGTCAATTGTTCCCAGAACTTCTGAAGTGAACATTCCTAATATCAAATGGGTGGCACTCTGTGTTTACTAGAGGTCACTTTCTTCTAAGTTTCCTGTCATTTACAATCTTCCTTTGTTATTGAGAATTAGATTCAAAGTAACAACTTCAATCACCATTTTATCTTCTAGGAAATGAATTATTAGGATGTCTCCATACTGAGCAATATGTCTTTATTAACAGGAATTGCTTAAAGAGTCCATAGTGTGTGGGTAAGAAGGGACATGGGAACAGGAGTGGTATTGTTTACTGGAGATTTGAGGAACATCCCCAGTTATCATCTGAACCAATTACCTGGAAGCATTTCTTTACCCTGCACAATATCAGGGCCATGAATCAACCACATGAGTGGCACTGGTTCTTCTGAGTTGCTCCTACAGTTTTCACTATTCCCATTGTCCATGTCACAACCACCACCATAAAGTATCAAAAATGTTCTTCTATAAAATTATTTGAATGTGTGAATATACTCCATATTAACAAATATAGTTTGGCCTGGGGAGGAAAACATAAACTAGACTTTTATTTAATAAATAAAATATAACTAGCCTTAATTATAGTTGCTAAAGAAACTGATTTCTTGTCACTTCTGAGTTAACTGTTGTGTAAGACAGGCCACTTTTCAATTATTGTAATGTGATTAGAAAGTAGTCTTAGAATAGTTTTAATTTTTATCAATCTGTGTGGAGTCATTCATTTCAAATGATTTGTGCTAGAAAAATAAGCAGATGATATTATAATCACATTTATTTTATTTTATGGGTTTCATTGATTACTAGGAAGAAATGTTGCTAGAAAATAAATATTCAAATAACTAAGATCTCATGACATACTTTGTTTTTAAGTATGCCATGTTTTAAAAATAAGCAAAAACAACATAGTCATGTAGAATTTTTCAAAGGTAGAAAATGATAGTGAACCACGATATTAAAGTAGTCTCCTATTTCAAGGGTAGCACTATCTTATTATGGCGCAGAGAGCATAATTTGTGTGGCTGTAGGCAAAAACGATTATCAAAATGTTGGGCAACCTTTCCATTTACTGCGGCTGTGGCTATATATTTGTTCACCTTTCTAGAGGGCAATTTGGAGACTAATATATAGATATACATGTATATGTGTGTATATATATATATATATATATATCTGTATATATGTATATACATATCATATAAGTATATATCAAATATACACAACATATCTATTATTTTAAATTGTCATATTCTTTGGCCTAGTAAATTCCACTGTCAGAATGGAGATTTTAGATATAATATGGAACATCAATGAAAATGGCCAAGTAAGAAACTCTAAATTCTACTTTTTCATAAAAGCAACACAAAAATGGGCAAAAACTCTCATAATTAACTTTTTTGGAGGAAAACTAGTGCTGGAAAACTATGTGGTCAAGGCTGAAGCCACTGAGGACTTCATGAGCCATTCACGACCCCAGCCCCTGGTGTTAGATATTTATTTAATTATCTATCTATCTATCTGTCTATCTATCTATCTATCTATCTATCTATCTATCTATCTATCTATCTATGTATTTATCTATTTATTATTTATTTATTTGTGTATTGGTGTTAGATATTTATGATTGTGAATGAATAGAGTGCAAGTACGGGGCGTACCTGTGGCACTGCTAGGAAGTGTGACAGGCAGTGCAGTCACACCGCAGAGGCAGACAAGTATCCTTCAGATCGTGTTAGTGTTCAACAGTGACGCCCACGACCATGGAGAAAACTGCATGTGTAAATTCCTCTGTCTTGTGCTTGAAGCAGGACTGCCCTCTTTGAAAGTAAAGAAGTCCCTGGATTTCTTAGAAACTATGTGCCTAAAACAGGCCTTCAGAAAGGGATAGTGAATTGTCTGCTAACAGAGGTGGCTATATCCTCTAGTGATCTAATTGGAAAAATGAAGTCGACTTTATTTACAGTCTAGCTAGTGGAATGGGTCCTATCCAGCTGCCAAAAAGTACACACAGCTAAAGCTTCAGTGAGAGGACATTATAAATATGGTAAGGAGGATAGGGAGGAGAGATAATAAAATAGAAAAAAAATTTCAGATCGATTTTGTTTTAATTTGCCCACCTAACAGGATTCATGTATGCATAGCACTAATTCACCGACTGCAGCAACACAGCAATATTTGGAGCCCTAGTCAAAGCCATAGTGGCTCTGTAATGAAATGGATTTTTTCCCCAGAGGAATTCAGGTTCTTATACCTGAAGTACAGCAATGTAAATTAGAGGTAAAAAGTCTATTAAAATTAGATCACAACTGTAAATTTCAAAAAAGAACTGGAAATAATATGACACTGTGTAAATAATAGTTGAATCAACATTATTTTAGGAAAAGGAAGTTTTGCATTTTCATAAAGCAGAACACAGATGTTAATTTCCTCAAACAGTTAAGTAAGGGCTGATATTGGAATTATTATCTGAGATTTAGTGATCATGGTGTGTCGGTAGTGGAGGCTCTATTGATCATCACAGCTGCAAAGGTTTTAAGCCAAAGCACACCGTCCTTTCATTTTTTGCAAAAGTATACTTGGTTGTAAAATATTCAACATTCTTAAGATTAAATATCTGAATATTGTTTCTGAAGGAGCAGCTGTCACCTTAAATCTAAACTCTAGTTTGTTTACTGGCTGTATTTTATATCCTTTAGAAAATGACACAAAATGGCAATAAAATCATTGTAAGTATTCTACAGGGGAATATAAATGCCCTTTGGTTATAATGTACATATCTTAAACATAATTCCAGTTTATTTTCCTTGGAATTATGTTAAATATGTAAAAAGCCTTTTCTCATAAAGGTAAAAATGCTAGATGTTTCCGAGTTGTAATTTAGCATTAGTGTCAAGATAGCTTCAGAAAATAAGCTACTGCTACTGTTTCATTCCTTTTAAGTGTCATTCAGCATACTATATGTGATTTTGCACATAAAATAAACTTATATGATTTTATGTCAGTGTTTTAGAAAATGTATGATTAAAAATAATTTATATAATACAAATATGTAAAAATAACTGACACTAAGGAACCAATTCTTCCATTGTTTTATCGTATTATCATTAAATAATTTTTTTGGGGTAATTATGGAAGAACTTGTTCCATATGCTTAAAAGGAGAAACTCATACTCCTATATCAGTGGATTCTTGCAGAGAAGAAATCAATACATTAATCTAGATAGTTTTTAGATTAATATTGATACAATTATAAAATGCACCAAGATATTTTCATGATATTTCTGTGTATAAATATAAGGAATATAATTATGTTAAGGGTTTTGTCGCTTATTTGGCTTTTTTAATGAGTGTTATCTGTGACTTTTAAAGAAATCAGTCTTAGGCAGCTTTGTCAAATGGAGTCAAGATAAAAATCATTGATTAGTAGTATTATGGCATGTTCTAAAAATGCTTTTCTCAAGCATTAACTTTTGGATGCATAGATTTAAAATATATTTATAATGCAAAAACTCAATTTTCTTCCAAATTTATAGTAACAATATTAATAAATAAAGAGAACCATAAAAATATGTTTCCACACTAACTCACACTTCAAGGTATGGTGTCCAAAATCCAATTCAATAAGAGAGAAAAGATATGCAGAATTAAAAGCGAACATGTTTTTATTCAAGGTGAAATATTTAATCTTTATCAACTGTGTAATAAAGATTTGTTCTTCACCTCTGCAATGTTTATATTTAGAAAATTTCCATGTGCTTTAGTTAATGTCAAAGCTTATTTTTTAAATGGCTTCTTTACACCTAATATACCTCTTAAAACATTTCCTATGACACAATACAAGGAAAGTTTTCTTCTCCAATATAGCATATGTATATATTATTTATGATAGATACAGGAATACAATAATAGAACAAATCTTTTTCTATGGCTTTCGTTAAGTTCCAATTTTGGAAAGTCAAAAGAAATCTAAGATCCTGATAATTATTTTATTTGTAAGTATTTTCAAAAATATGTTTTTTTGATTATTCTTTTCCTTATGTACACAAATAAAAATATGAGGCTTATGAACAACAAGAATTACTAATGAATGATTGTCGCAAATTATGAGTACCTATGACGGTTAGAGAAATTTAGTATTTTATAAGATTGGACAAGAGTAGTTATTTTTAAAAAGACCTATAGAATTTCTAAAATGTTTCTAAAATCATATCTCAATATATAATAAATAGAATAAAAGCAATCTTTTATAGTTTTCTAAGGAAATTGTTCTTAAAAAATAAATAGCTACATTTCCTGAATATGTATGAAATCTGTTGTATTTATTATAGTGTACTAATTTTTTTAAATGTGCTATTTTTCTTCTTACAGATTACCAATAATACATATAAAAAAGATAAATCAAACCTGAGGAGAGAATAATCTTACTTTTTTGAAAGGCAAAAACCATTTCACAGCAAGTTACATTGACCTAATTATTAGGAAAAAATAAAACAACTTATTTTGACATATATATATATGAATAATTTTTAAAGTAACATTTAAAGAGATATAAATTCCTATATATATTTAAATTATTAGTAAGTGTGTCTAAGACTTTTCATGACAGGAAAATGTCTTGTAAGTGATATTATAGTGTAATACTAATCTAATAAATAATTCCTCTTTGCTTTTGCATTCTGTTTTTTAAATATTCTTATGATGGGATCTACATTTTAGACATAACAAAATGATGGTCCCCTGAATTTCACTAAAACAGCCAATCATTCTTAGTGAAAGGAAAAAGGGAAATAGTAACAGGATCTTGTTAAAAAATAATAAAACCAATAAAAGCGGCAATTGTTAAGTTTGAATATGAAATCCAGAAAAAAAGACATTATTGTACTTGACATTTTGGGCAATGTTTTATGCAAAGCCATAACTATCGCTATCACTACTTCATTTTAAAGTTTATTTTCAATATTGTCATGTAAGCAAAAGTGCCCAGAGAACTTTCTGCAGGTGTTGTGCACAAAATATAAAGTGTTCTAAATTTGGGGAATAAAAACATGACTTCTATTTGCATAAATCAATTAATATTAATATTTTGGGGGGATCGGCTTAAAATTATAAAAGATGAGAAACACAAGGATGTCTCTGTCCCTTCCCCTGGACAATGACTTTCAACAAAAGGAAAAATTGGAGAAAGAAAATTTCCCCTAAAAATATAAACTATGAACAATTTGTATATGTTTAATAAACATTTCCTGTAGATCCCAATTTTTCTGCACTTACCTATTGATTTCTCTTTCACATTGTTATGTATCTCTTTCTCTCTCAGACACACACACACACACACACACACACACACACACACACACACTGCATATTGGTCATTGCAAAAGATAGATATGGGAATTTCCAAATACACTAAATAATCTTTTCTGAAAGATACTAAAATAGAAGCATTAAAGGTGAAAACTCGCAGTTATTTGTATGATGTTTTGCCCTGCAGCCCATTGATTTGAGGACAAAATATGAAACCCTGTCCCCATTTATTCAAAGCTTCGTGCAGACTTGCAATATACAGTCAGCTTCATCTGCTGTCTTCTCATTGAGGGTAATAAGGTGAGGTCCAGTCTCTCCACACCTGCTCCTTGCACTGTATGGTCATTCAGATTCAAGAGCAGAAGAGAAATCCAGAGCTGAGTAAAACCCATCTAACAAGAAAATTGTGTTTCCATTTTTTGGTTTTGCCTTTCCTCTCCTGCTGCTTTCTATCAGAAGAGCACTTAACAATCACTAATTGGTTAATCTGTTATTTAGGCAAGTTTTAATATTCTCATTTTGCAGACAAGGATTCAGGCTTCCTGCTGTGTATCTCCTGGCCCTGGGTAAGGAGCTCTTCAGAGGGGAGATTCAAAGTAGGTGAGCCCGTCCTCCTGAGGCTCAGAGAGTTGCCTGAAGCTGCGCAGCAGGGCCTCGCACAGCCTCTGTTAGATCGCGGAGTTCCTGACTCCCACTTCTCCGCTCAGACCACCAGGCGACACTGCCTCTAATGACAAAAAGCCCTTTTCCCATTCCACCCAACTAATGCTCCAAGGACTTTCTTAATTGCGACGGATACCCTGGGATTGAGAAGCTTATTTGTGACTTGATGAATCTGCACTAGTCTTGCCTGGGTTTCTAGGTTTTGTAGCACTAAAAACTTTAGAGTAACTTTGTACTACAAAAAAAAAAAAAAAAAAACCCTCATGATATCCCTTTCCTACTGAGCAGAAGCAAAGCGTTGCTCTGCTGAGAAACTATGGAATGGCTGATTTCAGAGAAGCTGATAAAAGATAAAAATACAATTAAAAAGAGGCACTCATTGCCTGGCAGACCAATGACCAACTCTGACAAACATGGAGATTTCTTTAAAAGCAAAATGTAGAGAACACTGTAAGAGCCCGGCCGTCTTGTGTCACAGGCCTGGATGAAAAAAAAAAAAAAATGGTGAACACAAATCCGTAGGAAAGATTGTAATGCAACTTCTACCTCAGACTCGTGAAATCTGACCTCTTTAGTGCAGAAATCACTCTGTTCCAAAAGTATAGTTTTCCACAAAAATAAAAACTTGAAGATAATTTGCTCAAACATAAACTGCTAGAGTTTTCCTGAGAAAAAAGAAGAGGTTAATATGTGACCTATATTTCGTATCAGAGTACGGAGAGGCTTAGAAATCACTTTCGGTACAAATTAAAGCTGTGTTAAATGCAAAAGGAACTTAGATAACAAGATACCCTATTTAATTAAAACCCACCACAAAACCTTTGAGAATAGAGTTCAATTTATACGGGTAAAGAAAAATTTTAGTCATTTTTCTTTCATGTTTATTGCCATATAAAATTTGTAAATAAATTAGGCCCAGACACAGCTACCTGTTTCCTCCCATATCAGAATATTTAGTCAAAATGTGGCATGGATCCTACAGGTATCTAAGTGGGTCTAAGTAATTTTCCAGGTGTAGGTTCCCTCAATTCACATAATGTGGACATCAATGGCAGATCGCGGTGCCTAATTACCAATCACATAGCACACTTTGGCATCCAGAAATTCAACGCATTTAATAGATTTTCCTGAGCATCAGCAAAGCACCTAGTACAGGAATGGGGAATTCAAGTATTGAAGTTATCTTTAATCTAAGTAGGTGACTACTTATAAACCATAATTTTTAAAGTCCAATGGATGTTTCTTTCATCCAGAAAGTATAATCTACCTAAGTGCTGAATTTGAAATTTCTTTATAACGCATACATCTTTGGGAAAGATAATACATCAGTTTCATTTCTCACTGAGGTTGCAAAAGACCAGTCTCAAATTCTTTCTGATTTCAGGTTTTATAGTTTGAAAGGCCTATAATAGACCTGACAGTACTTGTTAGGGGTCAGGAGCGATATGACGGGTGTGGGAAAATAGTTGAATAGCCAAACAGGTGGCTGAAAGAAAATTTGCCTGATCTTCAATACGCTGTGGGATGGTTTTATGATGCCTGTCGTCTAGGAGACACAATTTAATGCTGGGGACAAATTTAGAAAGGCTAAAAAATAAAATGTAGAATGTGTCATAAGTGTTAGAGAAGGTTCATAGGGGATAGGTCAATTAGAAGGAGATTTCATGGATTTCATGGAGCAGAAGGCAGGGAACATAAACATGAAGAAATAAATGGGTACAGTTTAGACTGCGGGTTCAAGAGTGAGCAGGACCCTGTGCATTTGCTGGGATTTGAAAAACGAGGAATGCTGGTTTAGCATTTGCTCGAATATCAGTTGGGCAGAGACTCAGAAGAAAAAAGAAGTGCCATCATCTCACTTACTTTGCATCAGGTCATTTTAGCAAAGGGCTTTCCTGAGGCATTGAAGTGTTAATGAACTCAGAGAACCCTTCTTCATTAACCTACTGATGTTTACAAATGTTCACTGAGTCAAAGTTTTCATAGGCAGAATCCTGAATTATTTTACTTGATTTGTTTCTTGCCTTTCTCCCACATGGCTATGTTCGGAAACATTATTATTATTATTATTATTATTATTATTATTATTTATGTCATAACTTCATTTCTTTAGGAAAACACTAAAATACATCTTCAAAGACACTATGGTATCAGAAACATTAATTGCAATATGTTTGCCAAGTAATTTGAAATCTTGAAATCAAGTATAAACACACACACATACACACACACACACACACACACACACATTTGTGCACTATAACATATACAGCATTTGCATTAAATATTTTCATGTACATACCTCAACATATACATACCTCAACAATAGCACCACCAGGGAGTCGGAGAAAATGGCGGTATAGCTCTTGGAACCCACTGGGATAAACGGTGTATATAGATACATGAGAAGTAATATCTCCTGGACCAAGTGCAGACACAGAAATTTCATTTAGATGTTGGAGGTCACAGCTGGAGAGACTGGACTTGACGCCATGGCTTTTCCAGATATAATCATACACTGCCACCTAGTGAGACACAATCCCCCCCCCCAACCCCCCAGCCACAGAAAAGAAGAGGAAAAAAATTAATTAACTTCTGGCAAGAGCATAACCAATTTTAAATGATTTTACAATAAATCTGAAAGTCTCTGCCATCTGCAGTGCCTGAACTCCATTCCATGCATATTTTTATGACATATATCTAAATAGTGAAGATAGACAAATCCCCAGTGTGTGCTCCATAAAGTTAATTCTACACAGATGAATCTGTAATTGGTTCCCATATTAACCCAAAGTAGGAAGATCAAGCAGGCTGCAACAATGACAGTGTTGATTAAAAAAAAAAAAAAAAAATTCTTACGAATGGTTTTATGAATGGTGTTTGTGCTTTCCCATCTAAAAGAACTCTTTGCTCTTTTTTCTGTATTCACACTGTGCTAAGTGCTAAGTCTCTGGCATTCTCGAAAGAGTGTACAAGATAAATTAAAGATACGTTGTACTGATGTGCACAGGGCAGGAATGTTGCATACTTTAGGTATGTCCATACTATTTTTCCTTAGTGACTGCACCAAGTTTTGCTGTACTCTTACTGAACTTTATTTTCTGGTAGGAATTCTCAGGTAACAATTCTGTTGTCTAATACAATGTACCTTGTGGGGCCTCCATTAATGTAAATTGAATTATGAATGAATTGCAAAGGCACTGTTCTATTGCTTGTTTAAAATATTTGTGATGAAAATTAGAGTATACTGCTCTAAAATTTGTTTAAGACTGGTAAACCTGTGGTCTCCAGATATCTTTGTTATCTTGTACTACAACTGCTGAGCTATACAGATGCTTTCTAGGATGTCCAATTTCCATATTTGCAGGTAGTTTCAAAAGTAGATAGAGGAACATATTTGATGGATTTCTTTCATCACTGGCTCTTTCTGAGGCAGAAAACATTTATCTGCTGTTGCAGAAAGTCTATACCAAACATGTTCTCTGAAGTTAACGCCTCCTAAGATGATTTACAAATATATTAAAACCTCAGAAATATGGAAAGATTTAATAATATGAAAAAAATGTCCTGGTCAATTACAATTTAGTTTAAGTCAAAATTGACAATAAACTCCAAAGATTCTAGCTAGTGATTTTTTTTTTTTCTTTGACAATAAGATAAGATTAAAATCTGGGTGAACAGGCAAAGAAGCAGTAAAGATCTTGAAATGGCTTGACTGAGAGAAAAGATCAAGGACTGATACAATTAAAAACTGAAGTTTACTGAGGATCCATTCTATGTTTTTGATAAAATATAAACAGGCTTCAGGAACTAACAATCTAGCAGGAATTCACAGTAAGAGACTGGCATACTTTTAACTTAAGACAAGTTTCACTGTGATGAGTGCAGAGAAGGAACATTATTGTGGATCTCAAAACCTTAAAGGGATTTTAATAGGTCAGAAAAGTGTCATAAGTGCTGTGGCAAGGGAGCAGTCCTCACCCAGCACTGAGGTGCAAAAGTGCATGGCAGGCTTAAGGGCCAATGAAAGGTCCATGGACTGGATTATAAGAGAGATGTGAGGACCAGGATGTGAGGCTGGAAACATAATTTGGTGCTGTGAAAATGCCCAATGCTGTGTGTGCTAAGGCATTTTGAACATAATTCATAAAGGGAGAATCTGCTGGAAGTTACTGAGCAGACTCTGCTGGAAGTTATTGATTTCGATTTGACTTGTATTTCAGAATAGTGAGCAGAAGAGTAGACCAGATGTATGAGAGAATGGAGATCATCTCACCAAAAGTAGATGGAGAGACTCTGCATTTGGGCAGTGGTGGTTGAACTGGAGAAAGAGTCAATAATTTCTTTTTCTGAGGTAGAATTATCAAAGTGTGGGTGTTAGCTAGGCATGAGCTGTGAGTGAAAGAGATACCTCAAAGGTGACAACAAGCATGAGACACCACTGGCCAGTGATGTCACAGAAATGGGACTATCACAAGCAGGCAGGACAGGTCTGAGGAGGAACAATAATCAGTTTAGAACTGAATAAATCTAAAGGAGAAATCTATTGAACTACGTCAAAACTGAGGTAGCAACGATGGGAACATAAATCAATTTATATAATTAATTTTTCATCTGCATAGTAGCCTGGTGAGGATGTTAAGTGACACCACACCTCCCCAGGTAAAATCAGGAGGTGGATGATGACAGCTGTTCTTCAGGCCCCTCAAAAAGTCTGCTCATTGAAGCAGAATCAGAACTTCCTAGCCTGAGGCGTCCCAGTCCCCTACCCTGCACACACAGCTCCAGGCCAGGAATTAAGAAGGTCTGTCCTTCTGTCCTTTACAGTCAGCCCACTCACTGAGGTTCCCAGTCTCTGGATGTCAAAGTATAAACTTCAGGCAAAGCAGAGTAAAAGGAAAGGGATGGGAGCAAGCATGTTTTATGTCCTGGAGAAACATAGGGTCTCTGCTCATTCCATGAAATACTGGAGAGATAGAAGTTAAATGGGAGCCTCGATAGATGGAAGCTTCTCCGTCTGGAAATGCCATGTTAAAAAAAAAAAAAAATCCAGATTGCATCCCTGGACACCATTTACATGTTTAAAGGACTATGAAGATGTGTACATATTTCTGAAAAACAACAACTCTTGTTTTGGAAGCTGATTTCTTTTAAAAGGTAAATGACCTTAAAATTTGGGCAGCACACTGTGCATAGTAGTTTTTAAAAATAATTATTGTTTACTTTGATATGCATTTTCTTCTTCTCCTTTTCAACTATCTCTAATCCTAAGAAAGAGAAGAGTGAATTCCCTTCTGCCCAAAGACTTCTTTGACAGATCTAAAAGGAAAAGGAGTGGATAGATTAGAAAGTAAATCAGCATTATTTAGTGACAGGCCTTGAGATGGGCAACTAACACAATCACATGCGAACACACACACACATCCATGTTTATTTTTTTTAATTTAATGTTGGAATTCTGTCAAGTTGATATTATTATTCCCATTTTACAGATAAGGAAAATGAGGCTCAGAAATGTTAAGTAACTTTCCCAAAGGCACAGTTATATGATGATATTTATAACAGGTAATAATCCTTATTACTCCAATTTAGATTCCCCTACACTCCAGGCTATCTCTCCACAAGGTTGACTTACTCTCCAGCCTGGTGATTTTGAAACAAGAAATCAGAATAAGTCTCTCTCTCTTTCTCTCTTTCTCTCTTTCTCTCTTTCTCTCTGTCTCTCTCTGTCTCTCTGTCTCTCTGTCTCTGTCTCTCTCTCTCTCTCTCTCTCTCTCTCTCTCTCTCTCTTTCTCTCTCTCGCCTTCTCTCTTTTTCTCTTTCTCTTTTCTCTCTGTCTCTTTCTCTCTGGACTCAGGCTGCCCCTAGGAAGTGTCCACATTCTCCACTCATCCGTAGTCTAGTTTTAACAAGAGCAGGCTTCTTCTGAGCATAACTTTGCATTCCAGCTCTGTCTGTGGCAAGTCACCCTCATTACAGGGTGATGAATTAGCAAGCCCACTTGGCTACTGGTCTAGAGCTGCATTTTCCTAACAGATTTATCAGTAATGAGGCTGACATTTTTATTTCCTTTGGTCTGATTCCTGTGTTTTCCTAATTTTCTCAAATAGCTCAGGTGGGGAAAAGAGGTGCATAAATAGTCCCCTGAGATCCCAACAATAATCAGGCAGCTGTGATATTTGAACCCAGGTTGGTCTGACTCTAAAGCCTGTGTGCTTTTGATCATTCCATGTGATAAAATATTTGATCACATAGTACACTATTATCTTTGTGTGTTAATGTGTGGATGAAGAACGTGAACGTATCAGGCAGCAATTCTGGATGCTGAATTTTCCCTTCCATTAGGTGCTCATATGGAAGAATCTGAAGGAAGATTTTTGTATCCTTGGTCTGAGCAGGAACTTTGCAAATATCCTATTGACTCAGAAAAGGTATAGTGTAGTTTGTCATGGAAAACAGAAACAGAGGCAGCATCCAAATTACTACAGGCATTTAATTGTACTAATATCCCATGGAAAGTTCTCAAGGTTCTTTAGATTGAAGATTAAAAAAACATACTGGGGTATGTTTTTCTCCCCTTTGGGGGGATCATAAAGTTCTATATCTAAAGCGATTGTGGTCATTTCCACAATTTCTAGCTAGAGGCTCTTGAGATAGTTGGAATAATTAAATACCTACCCTGTTTCCCTAAAAATAAGACCTGGCCGGACAATCAGCTCTAATGCATCTTTTGGAGCAAAAGTTAATATAAAACCCGGTATTATATTATATTATATTATATTATATTATATTATATTATATTATGTTATGTTATATTATAATGTTATATTATATTATAAGACTCAGTCTCATATTATATTAAAATCAGATCGGGTCTTATATTAATTTTTGCTTCAAAAGACACATTAGAGCTGATTGTCTGGCTAGGTCTTATTTTCGGGGAAACACAGTATCAATAAGGAGGCAAGTGGATCAATTTAAACCCTATTAGTTTGCAGTATGAGTACACACATCCTATTGGAAAAGAAGAAAGGCGGACGCAACAGAAGTGAGGGAGAGTGAGCCATAAAATCTCACAGAAATGGTTAAGAATCTGAACCAGATGCTCACGCAGAAGAGAATATTTTCAGTTACCTGCTACTATATTGAACATTCTCCCATTGGCCATGAACACATCCTACCCTACGGGTAATTGCTTTATATTCTGACTTACAACCAAAGACAGCCTGAAGCAATTGGGGATGCTCAGCATTGAAACCTTCTTAAAAATCCTCCCTAGGGTTAAGAAAGTAGGGCAAGGTAAAAAAAAAAAAAAAAAAAAAAAAGAAAGAAAAAAAGAAAAAAGAGAACATGGATATTTTATAATAGGAACTAAACCCAAAGAGAAGCAGATCAGAGGATGGACATGGAGGCGAGGAGTAATGAAGAAATCACCATTCGATTTTTCTTCAGTTCCCTGGTTCATTTCTAAATAATCTATGTGGGAGAACATGATTCTCTGCAACTCTGTTCTTTTTTTACTTTTAACTCTATTTCTTTAAAACTAGCTGTTGAGTAACAAGGTGCTCAACAAACTGACCTGTGAGATTTGATCACCAATCTAAATGTTCACATGTAATATTTCCCATTTAATTTTATTTCAGGCCATGAGGCAATTCAAATAGAGGGAGGGAAAGATTTGTTAAGGCAAATAAATACCAGACAATCTAGACATTCTCACTTAGAATAGGTGAGGGATAAAAAGAAGGAAGCCGGATGTGATTTTTCTATAAACTACATTTTCTATAAATGCCTTTTTTTTCCATTTTCTAGTGAGTAATGGTTAAACTATTTGGCAGCCTAAATAATATCCATGCAAAATTGTATTTCTACAAAATGATAGGCCAGAGACAGCTCCTGTGCCCTCCAGTATCTGAAGTTAGCTCCACAAGTTAACTCTCCTGTCATCTGAAATCTCTTGCATTATACCAATCAAATCTGTCCCTCATTTCCAGGAGAACCCAGAGTGAGTTAATAAATCTATTGAGACAAGTGAGTCGAGAGACTACACATATAGGACACATCTGAGGAGCTAAAGCTGGCCTCTATCTGGAGGCACAAAAGCTTAGAAGAACCCACAAAATGCCAGACCCACAAACAGTAATCCTTAAATGAAATTCATCGTTCAGCAGAAAAACAAGCTAAGGGCAGTAATTCAATGGTAGATGAAACAGGCCGGAACAGGTTCAAATGCTGCATATTTCACAACAGAGCTTAATTAAAACAGTACTATGAGGCTGTTAATTGCATTATAATAGTTCAGCATGAAATTAGGTCTGATGTGAATGTCCTTACAGTAGATTTGTTTATGTTATTATAATTACACAGTGGTACATAGATTTACTGCATAGATTCAATTTTAACAGCTCTTGGGTGGATTTCTTTTCTCCTCCACGAGTTTGCACACTATTTACAAGTATGGAAAGTTGGCAAGAGGGAACCGGGGTCAGGAAATTAGGTCATACTGGATGATCCAGTTGTTCTCCTGTGTATTTGAAGCTTAGAACTCCAAATAAGTTGTGACTGATGATTGTGATTTTTTCACCATTTTTTTTTTTTTTTGAGAACACATCATTAAAAAACTGGGTCTCAGTAAAATGGGTATCTTATCCATAAATGCTGTATTTTAGCATAGAAAGCAATGCCTTTCTTTAGAATTAATGAATACAAATGTATGACTAACATTGTGTCTCTAGTTCCATAATATCATATACCTATAAATAAAAAATGTCAAAATTTCAAAGATTTGTGTCTAGTAAAAATGGTAATTATTGTGCACAGGATGGAAAGATACAGCAGTAGTTCGTTGTCAAATGATAAAAATGGATGCTGTTCTTTGATCTACATTTCAGACAAAGACATAGCTGGCTCGCATAAGAATCTAATCTATGACCTTAAACACTAAAACCTTGGATAAGATCAGAAGTTTTGGAAGCATATACATATTTGGTAATGTTTTCACTTTTCATTTAGATATTTTTATTTCAATGTATCCTATGTATATCAGTGATTTTGCATATTTCTTCATTTTGTTTGTTGCTTTGAAATAAAGAGCAAAAATTTAATAGAAGATTACCTATAAATAAATTAGGTAAATAAAATGATTATGCCTTGATTTTTGTTTCTTTAACATAACCATTAAGAGTGTAGAACAAGCACTTAAGTAAATTTGAACCAATTTACAGAAGGGTGATAAACTATGTTACAGTGCCAGAAAGCCATACTTCTAAACAAAATTACCTGTGCTTAATTTAGATAGAAATTACGCAATTTTGGAAAGGCTAATGTATATATGTGTTTATATACACATTATATAATACTTTTTTTTATTGTGAAAATCTCTAGTTCTGGTAATGCCAAGATTTTACATCTTGCATCTATTAGCAGAAATATGTGCTTTTCATACCACTACTGCAAAATTGTTAAGAAACACACTAGGAAACCACAAAGTACTTGACTTCTAGGTTATAAAATTTCTCAATGCTCCTGGAAATAGAACTAAATGCAGAAAAAAGATACAGGTTATTACATGCAAGTCACAGGTCTTAGCAGTATTTCCAAGGATTTTGCCTATGGATATGTATGCAAATATTAACCATGGTATCAGTGCCAACTACCTATGAGCAAGCTATAGATTTGTTTCAGAGTGAGTGCAAGCAAAGAGCAGCAGACCTCTGCCACTTTCTGCTTCCCTTCTCACAGTGCTTGTGAAGCACAGGGTGTCAATCTGAAGAGTGGACTACAACGGGGAAAACCCTCCACTACAGATCTGAGATTAGGAATGGAGAGGGCAATCAAAGGATGCAGGAAAAAGAAAGGTAAGGAAAAAAGCAAAACTTCTTTGCACTAGCCACCCCCTTTCTTTGAGCTAAATCCTACAGGTGGCAAATACATTATTTAATGTAAAGTAGTCACAATGACATGGCCAGCAGTATTTTCCACTCATAAACTCCACTCTATTGATACAGGAAGAACATTCTTTAATTCTAAAGTCAGATTGTGTAAAACATACACATCACAGCCAGAATTTTACAAAATATTCAGATCTTCAAATTTAAAAAGAGACTCCTTTTCTTTCCCTGAATTCCAGAAAGAAAGAAAAGAAAAAAAAAAAAAAAAAAAAAAACGTCAAATTTGGAAGTTATTTATTTATTTGCTCTAATATTTTAGTTCCTGGTCTGATGGAACTACAGAAGAATAATTGAGCTGACTTAGTTAAGACAACCAGTTTTAGTACAATTATCAGAAAGCAAGAAATTTGACTGTATTTTTTTCTCTCAAGATAAGAAGGAAAAGTCCTTTTGGGGAGAGCAAACTCGGAATGTGCATAGACCTGGCTCAAGTTTTCTCAAATCCATTAAAGCCACTAAATCGTTGGTAAAGTTGGCTTCAGATGTCTGTGAATATGAAGATTCTTGGCCTTGTCTTTCTAAAATAATTGGTCAGCAGACACATCTACCTCTGCTTTGATGTAGACGCTATTGAAGCAGAAGGCGTTTCCCCCCTGTCAGGGAATTATTCATTTAAAAAGATGGCCACTGGTGACTAATACTTTGGTTCTTAGCCCATCTTTTGGTTTAATTTTCTCTAATGATAGAAAAATACCACAGTGTAAGACAAACAAAAGATGGGGGAAGGGTTGTCTTTATGTGTATGCATGTGTGTGTGTGTGTGTTTCATCTTATTTGCAGAATGAAAGACCCCCTTATTTAATTGCCGGAATATTTTTGTGTCAACTTAAATGAGCAAAACTCTATGAATTATAATTTATTTTCAGATTAACCAAATTTGTTCCAAAAACTAAATTAAGTAATATAAATTGGCTGAAAATTTAGGAGGGAGAACTGGCAGCAGCCAGAATGTACTTAGCAAACACTCAGCATGCTCCTAAGTGAGGTTTTGCAATGGCTTTTGCAGGAATCTTCCCCAGCCAGCCACTGGGCTCACTTCGTTCCTTCCAGATGCTACTCAAATGTCACCTTATCAGTAGGGTCTTTCCTGAACCCCCTGTATGAAATTCCATTTCTATCCTCAGCCATACTCTGTCTTATTTTCATCATAACACTTACTATAAGTGCTGCTACCAACCATGCTATGTATTCCCTTGTTGATTTCTGTCTTTCTGCACACAAATGTAATCTTCATGAGGAAAGGGAATAGGACCTGGCTTATAAGTGGTACTTCATATAATTTGTTGAAGGAATAAATAAATGAATTACGTGGTTTAAGTTGATTCAATATTCAAGGCAATCTGGTTTTTGTTTTGTTTTTGTCATGCCTACCATTGAAGCCACTGAAATTGATTCATTTATGCCAACTGCACAATTGATATGCTCTTTTATGTTGGTTTTCTAATAACTAAGGCCATTCCTTCAGAAGTATCAGTGAGGTGAACTCTCTACCAACTTTCTACAAAGCAAGTTTTCACCCTCTATTTCTTAATTTAGTGAGTTTGTTCAGCTGCTATCTTATCATATTACCCCGCCTACTCCACCCACAAGCCATAGATTGCCCATGTCATAACTCTCCTGGAATAATACCTCTTTGCACGCATATTAAACCTTTACTCCAGAGTTACAATGCCTTATATGATAATTAATTGCCTCACTAAACAGCCCTACGAGCAAGAAAGTATTGTTTTGATTTCATAAATGGTAAGTCTGAAACAAAGGAAATAAATAACACATCCCTACCTTTATAAGAAAACTAAAGAGACAAGAAAAGATGAATTAAGTCCATATTCATGCAGAGTTGATAAGGATGATAAGGTTTTAATGGCAAAACATATTGTGTTTAATTTAACTCTTCCCCTTACAGGAACAGGGAATATTTTTTGGTTATTTTTCGCAATTATAATAGAAATTGGTGTGTGTCATTTGTGCTTCAAGACTAGATCTTTTTATTATTCAAAAAAAAAAAAATTTCTGAGTCACTCATGCAAGCTAGATGTCATGGGATATGCAAGAAAAAATATATTTTCTTGGCTTCCATGAAACTTACAATTTAATAAGGGAAGTGATACACAAATGCAAATAACTATAATTTTAAATAATTTTAAATGCCATATGAGAGGTTAAAAATTCTAAAGGCTTTTGAGGACCATTAAATCATGTTTAGGAGTGATAAAAGTAGATGGCTTATATTGGAAATCTCTCCTGGGCTGGGATTTTGAAGAAGGGAGAGAAAAATTACCACATATGTGAAGATACATATCTTTTATTTAGAAAATAAAAAGAATGGGGGATTTCACATTCATCTTTTAACCCAACTTCTACTTTAGTGACTTTCAGTGACTCCCAGTTTCTAGAATGTTAACACTTTTTGAAATTTCAAGGGATATTGTCAGTTTCCCATTCCATCATTATACTTGTACATTAGATCTTATGCTTTATTTGAATGTAGCTCTCTCTTTGAGCATGGAATTTCCAGAGCAGAACAAAAAAAGAAGAAGAAAAATAGCATACAGAAAACTGATCACACCAGTAACTATTTTGGGAAAGATTAATTAAGAATAGAATTATAAATAAACTTATTTAGGACTCATTATGTAAAAGGCTTTGTTTAAAGCATATTCATTCATTAGTTCATTCATTCAAGCATCTACTCAAAATGTATTTACTGAAATCCTACTTTGTACCCAAGGATTATGGACATACAGAATTGAACCATAGAAACAAAGTTCTTGTTCTGCTTAAGCTGGCATTCTCCGGGAAGAAAACAAACAATACATAACTAAATATATTGTAAGTGCTATGGAGAAAAAGGAAACAGGGTGGGGGACTAGGTAGTGGGGTGGAGTGGGGGAGGGTAAAGGACTGTTTTGTTGCTATTTCATTCGGAATTTCTATTTTATTCAGGGAAAGCCTCTGTGAGAGAGACATTTGAATTAAAGTCTGAAAAATGTGATGGTGTGAGTCATGTATGTAACTGGAAAATAGCATAATGAAATGAGAGAACAGCAAGTATAATGGTTTTGAGTATACTTGCCTTAGGTTCAAGAAAAAGCAAAGAGACCAAAGGAACTGAAACCATGTAAGCAAGGGGATAAACAGGAGATAAGATCAGAGCAGGGAGAGTTGGAGTGGATCTGATCATTTAGGGACCTGTAGACCATTAAGGATTATGGTTTCTACTCTGAATGAGTTGGGAAACCATTGGACATATTTGAACAGAGAAGTAACATGTATGACATTAGTAAAGGTATAACTCTGGCTGATATTAAGGGATGAATTGGGGATGCGGTCAATGTTATTGATTGAATTGTGTCTCCCTAAAAGATACTGAAATCTTAACTCCCCGTACCTTTGAATATGACCTTATTTAGGAATAGAGTCTTTGAATTTGTCAAGTTAAGATGAGGTCAGTAGGCTGAGTCCTAATCCAGAATTACTGTATCTGCAGAAAAGGGGAAATTTGACACTGAAACAGACATGCACACCCAAGGAGAATGTCATCTGAACATGAAGGCAGAGATCGGAGTGATGCACCTATAAACCAAGGAATGCCAGAGATTACCAGCACACCGCCAGAAGCTAGGAGAGAAACATGAAAAGATTCATCCTCATAACCATCAGAAGGAATCAATCCTGCCAACATTTTGACCTTGGACTTCAAGTTTCCAGAATTGTGAGACAGTAAATTTCTGTTGTTTAAGCTACACCATTTGTGGAACTTTGTAATACTCATAGTAACCCAGAAATTACTACAGGCAATGTTCCAATTTTCATAAATTATTACATTTAATCCTTATTATAAACCTGGGTGGTTATTATCCCAAGATTCAGGTAAAGAAACTCAAGCATAGAGGAGATAAGTAGCTTATTTAAAATGAGAATTATTAGTAAAGAGTAGAGCCAAAATATGGCCACAAGGCCATCTGACCCTAGAGCCCAGGCTTTTAAACTGTGTCTCCACTGCCTTTCAAAAAATACAGTTTAAAACTTTGAAGTGAGAAGAAAATGTTGCCAAAATACCCATTTCAGTGGAACTAGGAAATTACATTCACTTTAAATCGTGTGTGTGTGTGTGTGTGTGTATGATTAAACAGCATACATATATACATACAGCTTATATATGCTTTTTATTATTGAGGTTGGTCTATGGAGAGCAAGTGTTCAGAGAGGATTTGGCGATAAAGAAATATCTTCTGCCTCTTTGTTTTATTTTAGATAGAATAATGCTCTGGGAGACAGAACAACTATATTGTACCCTCCCTCAGTCTCTAATTCACTCTGTGTCTCAGTTTCTTTACCCTTAAAATGAGGGAATTGGGTTAGAACTGTCTAAGGCATCCTCCAGGTCATAAAACTAGTCCTATATTTTATTTTTCTTATTTTTTAAAAAACTTCCTTTGAAGATAAAAATATATTCACTATTAATATCACCAAGATTAAGATACAGAGTATTTCCAGCTCCCCCAAATTTGCCTGGTGCCTTTTTCCAGTCAATACCTACCACCACATCTGCCTGAATCAATGATGATTTAGAACTTTTATCAAAGCAATGCTTTTTCTATCACTAAACTTCAGATAAATGAAACCATATAGTGCATATCCGCTTTGTCTGCTTTTTCACTCAACACAATACCTTAGAGAGCCATTCATATTGTATAGCTTTTGTATTTTAATATTTTGGGGTTTTGTGAAACAAAATAGATCATATTTATTCATTATAACTATGTTTCTTTAGATTGTACATAAGAAGAAGGACTCATGTACAGATAACGGTGCTTTTGTAAATTCTGCATCCACTTTGTTTAGAGTGAAAAAGACATAATGTTGAAGACAATACTTACTCTTCTCTTCATAACCAAAAAGTGTTCTATGCTTTCGGGCAAGGAAGGTATAAAACTCTTCCTTCTGATTTTAAAAACATGTTGCCTACCTGTCCAATTCCACCCCACACCATCTTTACTCCACATAAAATGAGCTAGATACAATCCCCACAAGTATGCCATGTCTCTCATATTTTCATTCTACATATGCTTTTTTTTCTGCATAAAGTACTATCTCCCATCCTGTCATTGGATGATTCTTACTAGCCTCTTCTAATCCTACCACAGACATCACCTTCTCTATGAAATATATCCTGACTTCTTTCATAAAGGAATAGTTACTCATGCTCAGCTACTATATGTCCTCTAGGTACGTGCTTATCAGTATTCTCATCATCTGGTTTTGTATGTCTTGATTTTTAATTTGAAGTTCAGCTCTCTATCTTTTCAACTTAGTATCCCAAGAAATTAGCAGAGGTCTTGGTACACAGTAAGTACTTAACATTTTGTGTACAAAAGGAATAAACAATTGAATAAGGTCAGAGGAAAATGTTACTTCCACTCATAGAAAGAGTTGTATTAACCAATTCTCAAGCATAAATGAATAATCAATCACTTGATTATTGAATAATCAATATGATCTAATTGATCAAATGAATAATCAATCACTTCATTTATCAACTTCATATTTTTAAAATTAATAAAAAACAAGTATTTTTTTCCTATTTTACTCTTTCCTTCATATATGATTAAATGGTTCCATTGATGATGAAGTATCTAGTTACAGAATATTTCTCCCCCATAAAAAATATAAAGCTGAAAATGTATACGGTGCAAATTTTAGACATTTTAGAAAACCAGTTCAAGACTCCCATGGAGAAGGGAAACCCAAAAGGTGGGCACAGTTCTGTTCTTAGGGACGATTTCTCAACCATAGTGCAAAAATTTGAAATCCAAGAACACTGAAGTCCTGATGAGTTGATGCAGTTTGAAGCAACTTTTAAAGCTGAAATCTCTAGAGTGAGGCATTGGCAGCCTCAGAAGTACAAGTGGGGGTGCACTGTGAGACTAAGTGAGAGCTGACTGTCTACAAGCAGTGTAAGACCACCCAAGGCCTATCAAATAGAAGCTGCTATGAGGACAACAACAGAACAAAGATGCTAGAAACTGAGCAGTACTTATGAGAAGAACAATGTCTTGACATGTAGGAGTTCTGAACCTCCTGCAGTGTAAATATTACATTAACACCTGATAACATCCCCAGCTTCCCGCTGAGGCACAAGAAAGGGCGTACCTTAGGAGTAAAAACTACACGCCATAGAGTAAGAACCAGTCTAGACCAATAAAACAAAGGCTGAAAACAAGATTTTCAGTGGGGAAGATTTACAGTGCAGACAAAGTTTTAGAGCCTGAGATCCCTCAAGTTAGAAGGGCCTTTAGCAGAGCTTAGAACATACCTTGGGCTTTCTTTGGATTCATCCTAGCAAAGTTTAAAACCTAGATGACAGACGTTCAAGGTGATATCTACTAATTTAACTATCTGCTAAAACAAGAAGAAACATTATTCATAAGAATATAATGGAATCCAGAGTCACTATATTTAAAATGCACAATATCTGATATACAAAACACACACAACAATAACAAAAAAAAAAAAAAACAGAAAAATGTGGCTTCAAGAAAAACAGCAGTCATGAAACCAACCTTGAGATGGTTAGGTATTAGATTTAGGAAACAAAGACCTTAAACCATCTATTGTAACTATTTTTAAAGAACTGAGAAAATGTGTTCAAAGAATTAAACAAAAATGTGGTTCTAATGAATGGATTAATAAAAAATCTCAGCCGAAAAATTAAACCTATAAAAAAGAGCTAGCTGGAAATTCTAGAAATGAAAAGTATAATAACTGAAACTAAAAGTTTATTGGTGGGGCTCAGCAGTGCAAGAAAGAATCAGTGACCTTAAAGACAGATCAAATTAAAGTATACAATCTGAAGTACAGAGGAAAAATACTGAAGAAAAGCAAACCAGAGATATATCAAATATCAACTGGATCAACATGCATTTACGTAATTGGAGTTGCAGATGAAGAAGAGAGTGAAATTAGTGCTGAAATATACTTTAGTAATGATGATTGCATACATCTTAAATAGGCTGCAAATCACCTCTTTACAAAACTGTCAGTAAAGCCCATACAAAATAAAATTACAAAGAACTTCACCTAGACAATCATAGTCAAACTACTAAAACCCAAAGATAAATCTAAAAATTTTACAGCAACCTGGGGGAGTGGGGAAGACACATTATGTATAGGGGAAATCAATATGAATGACCTCTAACATCTCATAAAAACAAAACAAAACAAAACAAGGAAAAACAAAGGCCAGATGATAAGGGATCAACATCTGTCAACCTAGAATTTTATCCCATTAAAATAACCTTTACAAATAACTACATTTGCAAATACATGAGTGTAGAGAATTGTTACCAGCAGACCTGCACTACAAAAAAGAATGTTCACTGGACTGTAGGCAAATTATAAAAGATTGATATTAGTATTTATAGGAAGGAATAGAGCATGCTAGAAATGGTAGGTAAGTGGATAAATATAAAATAAAATTTTTATTTCTTTCCCTAATTTACTTGGAAACAACTACCTGTTCAAACAAAAAGGTGAGATTATAATACACATAGGAATAAGAGTTATAACAACAATTTTACAAAAAATGAGGGGACAGGGTAAATGGAATCATACTTTTTCAAGTTTACTACATTCGTGTAGTAGAATGTGAGAAGTGCCAGGTATGAAGGAAGAATGAGAAACGGGGAAATGGGCATATGAAAGGCCAGATGTAAGATGTTGAGTATGAAGAGGTAAAATATTGGCACCGTAACTTTACACAGAGTCTGATAATTTAACGGTGCATATTGTTATCCTTTAAAAAGAAATCCCCCAAATCTAGTAAAGGAAATGTAAAGGAATATAATACTAATCAAATATTTTTGATTAACCCAAAGGAAGATGATAAAGGAGAAACAGAAGACTAGAAGAACTGAAAGGACAAATAGAGAATAAACAGAAAATCAGTAGACTTAAACCTAAACTTATCAATAATTATATTATTTGTAAGCAGACTAAAAACCCTGATTAAAAGGCTGATATGGTGAAATTGGATTAACAATATAATGATGCAAACATATGCTGTCATCAAGAGATGCATTTTAAATATGAAGACATGAGCAGATTGAAAGTAATAGAGAGGATGGGAAAATATATATACATTTTTAAACAATAAGCATAAAAAAGGTGATGAGCCTGCACAAACAAAATAAATGTCAAGACAAAGATATCACAGGCGATAAAGCGGGATATTACATGATGAGAAAGGAGAATTTCACCAGATCCTAAATATGTCAGAACAATGTGAATGGTGATGTATGCTCTTTCCCTTTGGAAAGCACGTATGCCTGGTCCGTGTTCTCTTCCATCCTTAGTAATGCTAAGGAGCAGAACAAACTTGGAGGCAACAAGTTAAGCAACATTGGATCCTATTTGCATGTCCTCATAGAACTGAGTAGCCCTCTAGCCAAGAACACCGAGCTCAGATTGATACATCAAAGGCAAGTGAACGTCTTTGTTCTATAAGCTATTCTTTGGGAGGTAAGGGTTGGGGGCAAACAGAGGGCAGAGACACTTTGTTATACAACTTAGCTCACTAGTGCACCCATTTTGCAATTGTATATAAAGTAACAAAGAATGTTTATAATTATTAATGTGGTTAACTGAAATTTGTAATGTGGCATTTCTTGATTTTTAAGAGATTGGCCCTGTAGTAATACAGAATTTTATACATGTTTATAAATTATTCTTATTTATTATTTATATTATTATATTATATTATATTTATAAATATATTATATTATATTTATATTATATTGATTTTTAAGAGATTGGCCCTGTAGTAATACAGAATTTTATACATGTTTATAAATTATTCTTATTTATTATTTATATTATTATATTATATTATATTTATAAATATATTATATTATATTTATATTATATTAACACGTTATTTATATTAAAAATTTTAAAGACAAATAAGGAAATATTGAACAAATGTTGTTTTCTTAGACCCAGGTCAACCCAAAATACTTGAAACAGGTTAACTTTAAGATTGTTTGATTATACACAGTGTAATCATGAAGTCTGTAGACATAGATAATATTTTTAACATTTATTTTAATATTAACATCAATAAACTATTAATGTTTGCCTATATTTCCAGCTTATCATCCTTTCTCATCTCTGGGAATTAGTCTTCTGCAGTAGTCATGAAAACAAATTTCTAGATCTGGATTCTTATCATGTGAGCAAAATTCTTCATTTCTCACTTTCCTTAGCAGTAAAATAGAATTATTGAACTTAATGATTTCTAAGAGAATTTCAATCTCTGAAATGCAGTAAAATATATTACCATAATGACCATGAACTAGAATGGGAATACATAAGAAATACAAATTTGAGGGATATAGTATGGCCTAAGTCAATATTTCTACTCTTTCGAGTTCCTAAAGATCAGCAAACCATGAAAGACTTATTTTTTAACAGAACTTTTTTTCTTCAACTTTGTTTTAATTGGTAAGATTACAGTGCCAAAATACATAAACATAACCCATAGACATATCCATGTTAGGAGCCAGAAAATCAAGACTCAAGTGAAGGACAATGATTACCAAGGACTTCTCACTTAGAGTCTAAAGGAAATAAAATATCTCCAAAAATTTTATTTGTTAGCATGCATTAATTATAATAAGTATAAATTATAATCATAATACATTGGATATAGTTTTCAAAAACATAAATTGATTATTAAAAATTGATTTCAAAGCTATTGAGTAAAACTGATAAAATTATTAAATTGTTTTACTATTTTAGCTAAAAGGTAGTATCATTAATTTAGCTTTTATTGAATTAGGTCAGTGGAGAATATTTACAGGTTTTTAAATTGTTTTAGTTGAAAATGCCAATTTAAGTTTGCCAGTGATTTTGTGGTATAATATCTTGAACTCAGGCAGGAATGTACTTGTGGAAGAAACAGGTATTAGAGAAGATTAAGCTAAAAACTAGCTTGAGATTTACAAACTGGGGATAAGAGCAACTGGGAAATCAATTTATCCCCTGAAAATACTTTAAGAAAAAAGCTGGGAAGGCTGCGTGTGACGTGCACAAGGCATGATGTCATTCTGTCTCAGTCACAATTCTAGAAATGGTGTGCAGAGCAATTCAAATAGGCAGCTATGCTTGATATTTTGAATTTTTGTCTTTCAAGTGCTTTTCATTCCAAGGTCACCTAGTGGACACATAGGGTTTAATAAACTCAGTACTCAGTGTATAAACATATTAATGGGTGTCTATATATAGAAAACAATAGAAACCACTGGATCAGGGATTAGAAGATGACCTATACCTAAGGTTAGTTTAGGTAATGTTATAGGGTTGTTACAGGAATTCATAGAGACTACGTGTTCATGTGTGTTTTCTGACGGTGAAGAAATTATTTTTTTGGTAGAGATTAAGGTGTGTAGACACGGATGAGCAAGAAGGAATAGTTGAAGGATACATATATGGAATAAGTTGAGGATACTAAGTTGGTAAGAACTTATTATTAGAGACATCATTTAAGGTAATTACCATTACAAGTATTAACCGAGGGAGAACAAGAAGAACAAGGAAAAGGTGAAGTTAGTCTGAAGAAAATCAACCCAATTACTTATGAGGTAGAAATTCTGAATATAAGCATGTAGTACGTATGTCTTTAGACATAACATATGTAATGGGAACATTATCCCTGGAGGAAACTAAAAATGACATCATTGAAAACAGGTAGCCGTGGGTTGAAAAATCATAAATGTGTTTTTCCATGAGGGAAGGACACACGGCAGGCTAAAGAGGGGGAAGTTCAAAATTTTGGAACTAATTGGGTATCAGCAATCTTTCTCAAAGGCTGGAAAAGAGAAAGACTGACACAGAAAGCATGCACATTAGAAAAGAAATGAGCATTTAGAGAGAGATGAAATGGAAGAGCTCAGGAAACGCTGTCACAAACTACACTTTGCAAAATGTATGATGGATCTGTTCTTTTAACTCTCCAAAAGATGTAACAATACAGAGATATGCTAAACATCACAGTCGGCATTAATTTACAGTGAGAGAAATAATTAGAATCTCACTTTTTCTGAAGAATAGAGTGAAAATGTAAACAATGCTTCCCTCTAGGCAAGTGCTTTATCAAGTTGACAGGTGCATTTGAATTTCCATGGGTGGGGGATATAATAGGTTATTTATGTGTCATTTTAATAGAAAGACCCAACCATCAAGATGGACAGCAGACTTTATCAGTACTGCTGTTTGCAACTAATCCACCAATTTAGTACCCCATGAAAATACCTGCAACCAAACCTGTTCATTTTTCTTTTACGCTCCATTATGGAAAAATCAATATAGGCGCTATTCATCGCAAATCTCCTGCTTGGCGGGTGCCTGAGCCACAGAATCTGAGAAAACCTGACAGTTCAGCACTCCGTGTGGCAGAGCCCATTGCTCATGATTTTATTCTACCACAGTCTGCTATCCACAATGGCCCAGGTAAACTAGTATATGTCCTATAATCTAGTATATATTGGCCAGAGACCCTGAATCTGATTACTTTAAGGTGAACGTCATCTGAAGTTAGTTTTAAAGCAAAAACAGGAATTAGTTGACTTTTAAACTTGACAGATTTAATTCCTCTCAGTTTTCTAACATTCAAGCAGTGACTAATAACCTGTAAATTTAGTGAATAATAATTCAGTCAAGCAACCCGTAAAGTATGCAATAACAGTACTTCACTATTCAACCAGTGTTATCAAAGACATAGTCTGACTACTTATTTTCCAGGAAAATGGTTTTTGTGTTTCCTCCAAAACATCCCCAACAGGTTTCTAATCCAAAATTGTATTTTCAACGGAAAGAATTCTACTACATCCCAAAGTAAATACATGTGAATAGAATGCCAGCAAATCCATTACTTTCAGCTACAAAGATACAGGGGACTAATTATCAAAGTGTTTAAAGATTAACACTTCCCCTGTGAAAGCATTTTAAAGGCAAAAAGTTCATTTGATTCTTCTTTGTTTCCCTCCAAATCATTAGAATTACATATTTTACTAATGTTTATTAGATCAATGAATGTTTAATGAAGCAAAAAAATTATACTTTTTTTTTGCTATTGGATATGTTAGCAAAAGGTAAACATTATAGAAAAATGCTTTTAAAAAGGCCATAAATGATTCTTAGACATCAAGATTTTAATTAACCTAAATTTAGGTCAGTTCAGTATATTGCATGGACCTCTGTACCAGAGCCTACAGACTGGCTCATTCAATATAACCTCCAGACCCTTTATAGGTAGAGAAAATCTTAGGACTAAATTTCCCTTTCAGCCACAAGTTCCTTTTATACATCCCTTTCTTCTTAAACTAGCCCGGGGGATTCTGTTCACTGCAACACATAACCTTGACCAATAAGAGATCGAAAGACTGCCCTGAGATGTTTTGCTAGTTAAATGATAAATTAGTATTTCCATTTTGAAGTCATAATTTTGTGTGTCCTTTTGACTTAGAAGTTGGAATTCCACTAATCATTGACTCACAATTTCCTTATTAGCAACTGCCCTCACTTTAATGACTTTCTAAGAACGAAATTACTATATTTTACCCATGCCTTTCCTTTATTCGTAGGATATCTACATATTTGAAGACATTATCAGAAATAATCTGATACTATTTACCAGTGTGTGCTATCTCAAATAAATAATATTTATTGAGTATTCTATTATATTCCAGACACATTTCCAAAGCATGTTGTGTGAATAAAGACAGAGTCAACAAATTTATTTATTTTTCTTCAAAATGTATGTTTTATTTCCATGATATTTGATTTAGGGGCAAAACAAGCATCTTTTGGGGAATAGACCCACTCCATAGATTGGGTTGCCTGTGTGGATGCGAAAGAGAGTGATTTGGAGTATGGTCCTATGTCCTGTTGGTCACATATCATACAGACAGAACAGCTGTGCCAAAGGGCCAGAAAAATTTATCAATGCACTCCTTTTATTGGTCTCAATTCTAGGGAATATTTGCTTCCAACAGTTCCTCGGGTGATCATAAAACTGATTCATTTGGAGGCAAATAAATTCTCTGCTATAAACAAACTCTTTGAGAAGTGATGTTATCTCTGAAACTTTTTCATATGTAGATATATCTCATATCATATGGGCACACATATTTCCTCAAGGTTTATATAGACGTTCAAAACCGTAGCACACAATTGAACAATTAATTATAAGAGCTACTCTTTGTTCTATGATTGTTTTATGTATTTAATTTTTGTCTTACACTCCTGGCTAGTAAGCTCCTTTACTACATACTTTATATGTCTTTATACCCTCCCAGGTATTTACTGCAATGTTGGACAGAGGAGTGGCCCGATAAATGCCAGACTCACTGTCAAGCATACTTGGCCCTTTCAATGTTTTTTAAAGATTCAGGCAGGTATAAAGTTCTGTGATGTCTTATTAGTAGTACTTTTTAGTTTCATTGCCCCCTTGTAATGACCTGCAGAATTCATTCATTAATGAACCAAAATTGCACATTCAAAACACAGCTTCCAGCAATATCAACTGTGTGATCAATGTAACCTTGAAGAATTCATGGTACTTGCAATGACGTCAGGAAAGGGCATTTCAGGAAATATACGGATAGGAGCTTTATTAATTTGCAACAGATCATATCTGGATTTGCATCCATTTTGCAATCATGATTATTGATGAGCACTATTCAAACATCGCTATATCATGAAATGGCTTACCCTGGATTTTCTAAATAATTTTAATCCCTACCTTTTCTGTCTTGTGAATGATCAATATTGCCTGGACACAGGTGATAAAATTATTTGTGGGCAGTTGCTGTGTTTTATTCTGATGGCTATTGGAAAGCATGCATTCCTCAGACAAAATGAATCATTTTCATTAAACTATTCTGACATAATTAAGTATAAAATAGTGAAAAAGAACGTTTATTGGACTCAGACCAGAATGATCAAGATTTGAATGGCGTTTCAGTGCCTTACATTAAGTTGCCTGAGCTTTCATTTCTCCACTAGGAAAATGGCAATTACAGCCGACTTTTCATGGTTTTACAAATATGAGCTATGACAAAGGAAATGAAATTAACTTGCTGCTTTTATTATATTATTATTGTTATTATTATTATAATTTTAAAATAAGCATTCATTTTTGTTAAGGACTAGATAATTATACTTAAGTAATTTAGCAAGTGAGCATGTTATTAATAATCCATAGGCTTCTGAAAATATAAACATTCAACACATGACATTTAAATTAGAATTTGGTTTGCAGAATAATTAACAGAAATGCAACAAAGTGATATTTATAATCTAATGTTTTTCCTAAGTAGGCCTCCACCAAAACAATCTAGGAACCATTACTCCTCTGGTATTGACATGTAATCTCTTTATAGTGGATCTTGGGTTTCCTACCCTCAAAACAACTGTTACTACTATGCACATTTCTCCTAAATATATATCTCAAGACTGAATGTTTCTTACAAGTTCAGTTTTACATTTTTAGTTGCATGCTGAACTCTGGTTTCCTTCTGTTGGGGGCTGTTTGTGGGGGCTTACATTTGTACACCAAGGGTCACAGTGCACTCTTCCAACACAGAGGGTTATCTGTTCTCATAAGGCTCCACCTGTAGTGGCATGGGAGAATGGTAGAAGCTTTGTAGTGGTGGTGTTTGTTTTATGCCACCCTCCAAACACCAGCTTCTTCCACAAAGCAGAGTGGTTACACTCTTAGTTTTAAATGTATATTTTAATTTAAATATATGTTTTAAATCTGCTTAATGGCTATCAATGTGGTCACTTCAAAAATATCCCTGATTTCTTACGTCACTTGTGCCATTCTAAAAGAATTTAGAAAAAGAGCATTGCATAAATGTCTTATGTCACCTACTGTGTGCTGGTTTCCTAAGGACGTCTCACCTCATCATATCTTCTAGGTTTCAGGACTTTGGCAAATAGATGAAACGATAAGTAATGAGGCCATCTTTGATAATTTCTTTAAACTCAGCCCCTTTCGACTTTAAAAGTTACGTTATTTGAGACTGCACACCCATACTTTTAAGTGGAAACGATGAGAAAGAATGCTGCATTTAAAGACTGCATATTGTTTTTGTGTTTCTCCTAATGTACATATTTAAATTCACATTAAAAATAAGACTACTCTTTTGTCTTGGGGAAATCATTTAATCGAACTTTTTTTTTTTTTTTTTTTTTATTGAAAGGGAGAAGTATGTTTCCTTTTGGAATGGAAGCCTCTGAAAAAGTGTGGGAAAACTGCTAAGCATGACAATATAAGCCGTTGTCTTCATTGTGTAGAGTTGCATTTCCCAGCCTGTTTCCTTTTGGAAAACCAATTTCATATTTACCTTTTGTGAGTTTTGGGGCAGTAAGATACCAGAGAGAATGCAGAGTAGAGGCTGTATGCACTGGATGCTCTCTAATGGGAGGGAGAACTGGTGTGTGTGCGTGTGTGAAAGGGTGGGGCAGTCTTATGAATTCTTGGGGGGAAAAAAGCTAACTTACATTAAAAAATAAAAGTAATAATTTGTTTCTATTATCCAGGATGATACAGACAAACGTAAAAGAATTAGGAGAGAAAATAAAACCATGCTTTATCTTCATGTCACATAGGGATAGATAAAAATCTCTGTATTGTTCTTTCACTGATCTCTAAAGATATTAGAAAGCACAGATAGGCTCAAGTAATTTTTAATCTTAAATTTAGCCACTTATAAAATAAAAATGTTATACTTCACAAATCACAAAAAAATAATATACGCAGTTCAGATAGCAAAAGACACAGAATTTTTTAAAAAATTAAAAGATAAAATTTAACAGTTTATAAAACAATGACAGAACCAATTAGTAAATGAAAATTCTGAGAATAGTAGAAAATGGTATAAATTCTCCTATTAAAAGAGAAAGATAAGAGTAGATTTTATAATTCAAATACAAGCTGCTCACAAGGAAATAAGCAATATGAAAAAGATAATAATAATAGCATTTCTGGTTATTGATCGCTTAAAATGTGTCAGACACTTTTTCTAATTGCTGTAGGAAGATGCCCAATTCAGTTTGAAGTAAGTGCTATTATTGTCATTCATTGTTTATTTCTGCTCTTTCCATCCCAATAGACCCAATTTTTATTAAGGGATCAGAATTCACCTTGCAGTCTTGCTCAAGCAAAACCAGACCTCCAACTTCTAGAAGTAACCTCATGGAAACCCTACGTAACCTGTTGTTTATGACACCAATGCGATGTACATGGAAGCTGATGAAAAAAGTTTTGTTGTTTCCAGTGATAAGACACCATGGTCTCTGGATGTGAAGACTTAAAGCGCAGTATCCCTCTTACAACTGTGCACTAAGGCTGCCTGAGTATGAAGCCAACATACAGAGAAGGCACAGCATAGGGCATTTCAAAGGAAATGGAACAGAATGAAGTCAAACTAATTTGACTTGGAGTCAGTTAGAGGACTCTAACATACTCGTTTTACAGATGAGGAAATGGAGAAAGAGAATAAGTGGGCAAAACCAGTATTTAAACAGCTAGTTCCCCTTCCCCACCCCCATTTGCACTTAAAACTAATGCAGCACACTAAGAGAGATTCACAAAAGAATAAAAGCAATATGTGTGGAAATACCGATTGTATACAAAATAGTATTCAAGGCAAAAGGAAAGAAGAATTTCATAGGCTAAAAGGTAAAATCATGGCCATGATTATTAATTAGCTCATGATATTAATTAGAAATATAAATCCAAAATTCTTAGACATATAAGAAAACTGGAATGTCATTAGAGTAGAACTCATAAGCTCTTATTTGAGTTATTGATATATCAAGTGTCCAAAACAAAGACATAAGGTATTTTAATAAACTAATAAAAAAGATCTGAGTTAATGGATACTTAAAAAAGACATCAAATTATAAATCCCACAAATGGAGAATAATCTTTCCAAGTGTACATTAAACATTTATATAAATAATAATGTGTTAGACCATGAAGGAAAACCTCAATAAAATTTTCAGTGAAAATAATATACAAGCCACACACATTCTCAGAATACATTATAATAAACTAGGAAACAATTGTGTATATTTCAGTGGAAAGCATCAAATGATTTGGAAATTAAAAACATAATACAACAACAACCAGCAGTTTCTATATACATATATTTAGGTTACAAAATAAATTAAAACTGCAATTAATTGCATTCTATAAAATAAAAGTAAAATAACATATGATGAAATAAAACATAAGATAATGAACCAAACATGTAAGTACTTACAGACAAATTAAATCTTATAGACAGATTCATGGACACAAATGCTTTAAATCCCTAATAAAAAAACCAACAAAACATGAGAATAAAGAACACATTTAAAGAAAATATATATAAATACAAAAGTTAAAGGAATTAAATTGATACAGAAAAACCATTTGATTAGAACAAAAGATAACAATTTTTGTCTAATTTAGGCTAAGGAGAGATAATAAATGAAAACAAATGAAATTAAAATATAAATAAGAAATGGGATCTATAGGATATAGTGGAAGAACCCAAACTCTACAATAAATTGTGTCTTTTTCCTCTGGTGTGACAATAGGTCCTGATTAGCAAATTGGTATTATTCTCAGATTACAGAGGTTTATTTACAGGAGGAACTGAGTTTCTTCAGGAAGTACTCATGATCAAGAAAGACAAGCCTATTGATAAAACCTAAGTCAACAGCTAGGACTTACAACATGCTTTTTCTCATCCTGACTTGTCTTCAATTCCAACCTCCTGTCAATTCAAACTAAAGTTACATGAAGTGCCTTAGGTATAGGTTAAGGGCATGTTAACCAAGGAGAACGCTCAGGTTTCCATCTCAGATATCCCGTATCAGATTCTCCTCTGCTGGTTTTTGGGTATCCTGTGGGGAGTATAATACTAGACAGGGTAGAAAGTTACCTCTTAAATTCCTGTTCCATTAGTGGCTTTGTGCCTTGAGGAGACCAGTACTCATGAATCTGTATCAGTGACCAGAGGGAGTAAGCAGCAGTACCCAGGAGAAAAGATGGTGGCCAGTAGAAGCAACAATGCCTACAGGGAGAAACCAGGCTTTGCAGAAATGGTATTTTATGGAAAGGAATAACTTGCCAACCTGGCAGCCCCAGAAAGTGAAGGAAGGCAGGGGCATAACGTCAGGTGCTATGAGTTGACAGGACTTGTTCCTGAGCACCCAGGATTCCCTGAGGAAACAGAAATACTTGATAGCTTTAGGGAGGGGAATTTTAATGTCAAGAGGGTGTGCACACCAGAGAAATGCAGGTTCTGAAAATGGAGATGTTTTATATTAATATAACAGCACATAACTCTGAACAAATTTGTAAGTCTCAATAGAGATGAAACTTTTCTGGGAAAATATAAATTTACCCAAAATAAGCCAAGGAAACAAGAAGAAAATCTTAATAATAAAGAAAGAAAATAAATATATTATCAAAAAAATTATTTCCAAAAGGGCTCTATGCCAAAGCACTTTATTGGTGAGTACTATAAAATTTTCAAAAGTGGAATTACTCTCATGCCATTGAAATACTTTCTGGCCAAAAAGGTACTTTTTTATAAAACTAGCATAATCATAAAACTCAAGCCCAACATAGATAACATTATTAAAAAAGAAAGAATAACTCAAACTTATTACTATATGATTTTCAAAATCTGCATAATTGTTAGGAAAAAATATTCATTAGTGTAATAAAAATTAATCTCCTAACCAAGTAGGGTTTCCCTTCAGAATATAAAATTATTTCGGTATTGGCGAATATACTATTATAGTCTATTGCATTGAAAACCTGAAAGGATAACATCCTAAAAACCTAATGATAATCAGAATACATTCCTGATGAAAGTCTAAGAAAACCAGCAACAGAAGGATTCTTATTTAACATAAAAAAGATGATTTATGTTAAACCAAGAGCCAACATAATTTCCAGCAATGAAACATGAGAGGCACTCCAATTTAAATTAAAAAACAAGTAGAAGATATTTATTATCATGAGTGTTACTTAAAATTGTTCTGAAATTGTATACAATTTTAATTTGGTAAAACATTAACTGAAAATAAGGAATATAATCATTGCAGAATAAGGAGTGGGCAAGAGTTGCCTTACTATTCCAGAAAACTGAAGAAAATATTTTTTTTAAAATCTCTTTTAGATTAATAGAGAGTTCAGAAATCAGACATGATAAACATCCTACTAAATCAGTAACTTCCCTATTTAAAAGCACAAGCAGTTAAAGGCCTAATGTTTAAAAAAAAAGTTTTATTTAAAGTAAATTTAAAATAACTAGAAAGTATCCTAAAATGTATCCAACCTATATAAAGAACACTGTAATAGCTCTTTGAGAAATCTAAAAATGAAAATATGTACTAAATTAATTTATATCCCTAGAATATAAATTGCAACTTATAAATATTTTTGAGATGAATGATGTTCCTGGATCAGAAGCCTATGTATAAAATATATATTCACACACTAATTTACATAGGCAGTCTTCACTGTGTACAGTACTGTATTAACTAAAACTAATGTACATTGGACAGAGTCCTGGATTTGTACAGTCTTACATATATTTCAGTTAACTGCGCACGGTGAGGACTGTTCGTAACTTTAAAGCAATTTCAGTTACAATCCTGAGGATATTTTGCTTTCTAATCTTGATAACATGATTTTAAAATTCCTCTAAAAGAATAAATGCGTGAACATTAAAAGTGGCAGAACAATGAGAATAAGAGTGAGTGATTAGATATGAGAACTAATGACAAAAAATACAATGGTCTACAAGAATTAATAATGAGCATAGAATATTTAGTCCCCAAGTAGGTTCTAGTGTATAGTTGTCTTTCATATTTAAGAGAAACTGAACTGATAGGGAAGGGATGGATTCTTCACTGGATTCTCATGATGCCACCCACACGTCAAAATAAATTCCCAGATACATCAAAGGTTTAAATGTTTAAAGTAAAACTAGCTTTTAAAAAAGCTAGCCATGATCTTAGCCTATTTAACTAATTTTGGAAGTAGAGAAAAAACTTAGAAATCATAAAAGCAATAAAGAACTCAGAAAGAAGAACTTAAGTCACTAAAAATTAAAGCTCATAAATAAAATTTAAAAAATCATAGTCATTACGCAAAGGCTAATGACAACCTGGAAACATGTTTGGAACCAAAAAAGATGGCTAAAATACAAACAATATAGCTGTTATTAATAATGACCTCTGAAAAACTAAAAAGAAAATCATTAACACCCCAATAGAAAAATAGCAAATGTCATATGTGAAAAATTCATGGAAGAAATGCAAATAAGCATTAAACATGTGAAAAAACTTCAGAGTCATTAGCAGTCAGAGAAATACAATTAAGACTATGAGATTTTACTTCAGACTGGCAAAGTTTTTCGTTTGTGTTAAACGATGATACTCAGTGCTGGTGATGATGGTTTAGAATGTACACTGCTCTACAGCACTAGTGATGACATAAGTTATTGCATTTCTAGAGAGTAATTTCATAACACGTCTTTAAAAATTTTATATTTTTTGATTTGGTAATTTTACTGTTAGAGAATGAACCTAAGAAATTATCACATATGTGGAACAAGATTTATGTACAAAAATGTTCATTATTATTCATAACATTGTAAAATTAGGGAGGAAAGTATTTAAATAATAAATAATAGGAAATAACATTGGTACTTCCATGCAATGAGCTATACTATGCAAATATTAACATCATATTTCCACAGAACCTTTAAGAACACTAGAAAATTCTTTAAGCATATTGAAACACACACATATATAAATTTTGGTAAGATTTGAAGTTATGGATCATTTTTATTTTCTCCTTACACTTTTCGTTTGTGCTCCAATTTTTCGTAGGTTGAGCCTGTATTACACTGATCACCAGAAATTCAATTAGCATCATTCAAAAGTAAATATTTCTCTTAGGGAACAAAGGTCCTCACCTTGAAGCACTTGAGCTTCTTTGTGTAATTTAAGAAAGAAAGCCTGTTTCTTTAAATTCAAGTTTTGCATTGGGACTCCCGCCACTGGGATGTTGTACAGAATTTCCCCCATTAAGCAGTTTCCTAAGGAGAAAGCACCTGATGAAGCCCTCACTGCACCATTTCTTCAGATTTTTAATTTCACAACATTTCACTTGGCAAAGGCAGACCAGGGAGCCCTGTCAGTGACTGCTGGTATTTGGCAATGATCGTGGAAGCACAGGAAGGAACCGAGTTCCGGAGCAAGCCAGCATGCTTTAATCAGCTTCTAGTCATGGAAGAGCCAAGATTTACAAGGGCCTCACACCCTTAGGTATAAGCAAAGTGACACACTCCAGTGTAGCTGTGAGGTTTTATAGCAATGTTATCACTCAGAAAACAGAGACATAAAGGCAGAGGGCCTGGAAGGAAAGGACATAATGTTTTCACACACTAAGCTTAATTTCAATATTGTTTCATGCTCCTGGGGCTGCCTTATGAATGACTGTAAAGCTCCATCGTTTCAAAAATCTGTGGATCACAAAGAAAATTGCACCTTTGATGACTCTGGTGTACTGGGTTGGTATACTGGTGGCCTGGCTTCACACCAGGGCATCCTAAATCGGCCCTCATGTCAGGGCAGATCTGATCTGCAGAGAATGATAAAGGATGAAAAAAAAAATTTTTCTTCTATTTGGCACAAACTGAATTTTAAAAAAAAGAGAAGAAATGAAAAGTGCAATGCCAAGAATATTCTGAGTCATGCCTATAATTTAAAAGTAGCACTAGGGTATGTCTAACTTATATGACCAGCGTGTCCTATATGGGGCAGGGTGATACATACAGCTTTTGAACTTAACAGCATTACAGACATAATGTTTCCATAATCCCCCCTGTTTTGAACAATTTCTTGTTGTATTATATATTGTGTCTACAGCTGTGCTATGTTCAGTGGCCATAAAACCATCCATTTGTGTAATCTCGGGGCAAAAAGCACCACAAAGAAAAGCAATGGGACTGGGAAAATGATCCATCTTCATTTATGCGTTTAAAATTTTTCTCACTGTGATAGCCTGGTGAGGTGGATATCTTCTTGTGAAAACCACAGAGAGCCAGCTGCCTCTTCGTAGTCCAACAAACATCAGTAGAGACAATAACATTAAGGATTCATAATCCCACACAGAAGTACACAACATTATCCTAACTAAATTTTCTCCTTTTGCATCCCCAAGACTTATTAATACATAGGATAAAAAGCTATGGGAGCTCGAGCTTCCACAGTGTGTGTGATAGATATCATATTCCAGCTGTTCAGTTTGGAAGCTTTTGTCCCAGATTCATCAAGTTCTAGTGGAAATAATAAACAGAATGTGGATAGCTGATTCTCACAGTTTGTCTGAGCATGTTTTCTTCGTGCCTCTTCTCTTATATGTCAAAAATATTACCTAAATCACAAATGTTCTCAATTTCTCCAATTCTACAGAATTTTATTTTCACTGAGTGTGTGTTTTGACACCAGACTGTGATAAATACTTCAAATACTTTAAGTCTTTTCCTGAGGAAGATACACTGGTTTATAGCTGCTCCATCATAGAGTCTCCTTTGCTCCTTCCTTCTTCTTCACAAGATACATTGTGTTTAGGATGTGGTCTTTTCCCTGTCAACTCTCCACCCTGTCTGGCACACTCTTCCTGGACTTTAAATGTATGTGTTGAGAGTTCTCAAGTTTATGTTGCTTTTCCTGTTGTCTCCCCTGAGCTACAGACTTTGTATCCAATTAGTTGACATCCACCCAAGTAGATCTATTAGACCACCTCAAATTGAAGGAGGCTGGAACAGAACGATTGATTTCCACCCCACCCCACTCCTTTGAGAAGGAAGTCCCCATGTGTTTGCCATCACCACCGTAAATGGCACAGCACCATCCCTAACTGCTCAGAATTAACACCTGGGTGTCACCTTCCATTTCCTGATCTTTAGATTTTAACTCCATCCAATCCATCAAAGCTACTTCACAGAGACTTTTTTGAATATCTCATTCATCTATTATTTTTAAAATGTTTCCTCTTCTTGCTCTGCTTCATTCTCAAGAGCCAGAGAGATACTTCAGAGAGTTGTGGGAATAAAATCCATCTTAGGAAATATGGTGGGGGAGGACGAAGGCCCTTGGCTCATCTTGGCGTCCTTTCATGCTCTCTGGCTGCTGAGGAAATCTTCCTCACTGCCTGGTCACTGCTTGCCATGCTGAGGTCAGCAGCTTATGTAACTCATGATATGGCTCTCTGTTTGATCAGGGCCCATTGGTGGTTCCTAGATGGTTCAGCTAACTCTCAGCTCTTACTGATACTGCCGTGACCCCTCTAAGTTTCTGTCATTACCTCTATCCAAACCCTGGTCATGCTGCTTTACCCTGCAGCTGATGTTGTGGAATGGCCAGGGTGGGCCCCCATACAGGCCCGACGGCAGGATTATTGCCGCTCAACTCAGCTTCCTTTCCATCTTCTCCCATCACGGCAGAAGACCTTTCCAGGTCTGCCCTCATCCTCCCAGGAGCAGGAAATGTCACGTTTACCACATACTTTGTGCCCTACATTTTTAGTACAAGCTTAAGTTTAGGTGGGGTATGTATTTGGAGTTTCTACCAGCTACTGTAAACCACCTCCTCTTTGGACCAAAGGCTTGAACACAAGATATTGAATTAGGTGTCTTAGAACCTGCCTCTGCTCCTTCTAATTCTATACCTGTCACTCCTATATACCAATCCCTAAGGAAGAAGAAGGGACAAGCTTCAGGATTTTATCCTCTCTAAATAATATCTTTCTTCATCCCAATTCTGATCTCAAAACTGAGCTTTATATGAATGAGGTTTGGGAGAGAGAAAAAAAAAACAACTTATTCTTTGGGGAGGCTAAAGTAGAAAGCGTTTCAAAAAGCTTGCACTTTTGCAATTTCATGGCAGAAAAAGTTATAGGTATTTATACATATTATTTAGGATATGAACGTTAATATTATCCACAAAATAGAGACACTGCATTTAAAAATTTAGGTAGACCTCTTGAACTCCTCAGAATATGTTCATAGAGCCCAGGTAAGGAATATTGCAATTGATTTTTTCTTTGTTTTATTGCTCAGAATACGAACTATTATAGTACGCATTACATGTACACTTGAGAAGAATTTTGTTGGGTGGTGTGGCAAATAAACATCAATTATGATATTTATGACAGTATTATACCACTTATGAATTACATAATTCTAATAGTGTCACTTGAGTTTTCTTTTTTTTTTTTTTTTTTGGTTAGTGTTTGTATCCTTGAAGTGAGATTGATCTTGTACAAATAAAACAGATGTTCAGTTAGAGGTATCAGAAGACCCTGGACACAATGTTTGCAAGTGACAGAAGCAGAGATTTCTGAAGGCTTCTTCCAGCCATTGTGGGCCAGTAAGATGGATTTTTTTAAATGAATGAAGCCATTCAAATCTTATTCTTCCAAGAAATGACTGAACTGCATGCAACAGTATCAATCATCACCTAACTGAAAGAGGTTTTTACTAAAGACTGTGTCAGAGTTGTGTGCTTGGTCCGCATACGTGGTTTTGCCCTAATTCCAATGTTTTTTCTCTATAAACAGTCAATGTAAAGCTACACCACAATAATACAGTAGTAATGCAGTGTTTGTAACACATAATTCTCACTGCCCTTATTGTAATTAGCATAACAAATTAAATAAAAATCGCAATCCCTAAAATCTTTTTCTCCATCATTTTTCTTTTAATCTATCTACATTATTATATTTAAAATAGGTTTGTTACAGTCAGCATATAGTTGGATATCTTGTGGGTTCTTCTTTTCCAGTTTGATAATTACCGAATCTTCATTGGTGTGTTTAGACAATTTAAACTTAAATACATTATTGATTCGGTTGGGTTCAGGTCCACATTTTATTATTTTTGTCTATGTCATATCTTTTTCTTTTTTTTTCTTATCTCATTCCTTTTATGACTTCTTTTGGATTATTTGAGTATTTACTATATTTTATTTTAATCCATATTTTGGATTTTTGTGCTAATATTTTAGTATTTACTCTAGGAATTATAAATATACATTTCTAACTTTTCATAGTCTAATACGGTTAATATTCTACCATTTTAAGTGAACCATAGAAGCCTTATAAACATATAGGTCCTTTTATGCTTCATCTTTTATATTATTATTACTATATTTATTATATCTACTATTATTGAAAACTCCAAGTCAATGTTATGCTTTTTAATTTTTACATTTAAATAGTCATGCATACTTTATGGAATTTTAGAGCAGAAAAAATAGTCTATTATATCCGCTAAGATATATTCCATTTCTGTTGTTCTACCATCATTCCTGAAGTTCCTAGTTTCCTGCTGGTATGACTTCAGCATTTCTTCTGTACCTGATCTGCTGGATGAATTTTCTTCGTTTTTCCACACAAGAGGATGTTTTCTTTAACCTTCATTCCTGAGGGATATATTAATTAGATACAGAATCCTGGCTTGACAGTTATTTTCTTTCAACCTTTTAAAGGTAGTCTTCCATTGTATTCTGGCCTACATTGTTTTTCACAGGTAATCCCCTACATGAAATATGTTATTTTTCTCTGCTTTCATGATTTGTTTCTCTGTCTTTAATTTTTAGCAATTTAATTATGTTTCAGGGTGTAACTTACTTTGAGTTCAATCAATTAGAATTTTCTGACCTTCTGAATCTAAAATTTATGTTGTCTACCAAATTGGAGAAGTTTTTACACAGCTCTTCTCCTTCTCCTTCTCCTTCTCTTTTTTCTTCTCCTCCTTCCCCCGCCCCTTCCTCTCCTTTCCTCTCACTTTCCCTCTAACCCCTCCTCCTTTCCTCCCTCCTCCTCCTCCTCCTCCTTCTTTTTTTTTTTTTTTTCTGTGCACCAATCTCACCTCTTCTTTTGGGATTTCAATTACACACAACTGTTAACCTTTTGATATTATCCTTGAAGTTCTGTACATATTTTTGTTCCCAATTTCTTTCTTTCTGTTCTTCAGATTGTATAATTTATGTGGAACTATTTTCAAATTCACTTACTCTTTTTCCTCTCATCTCAATTCTATTAATTTAGCCCATAAATAAAGTGAAAGTAATTTTTCACTTTTCAGTTCTGAAATTTCATTTCATTTTTTTGTTCGTTTGTTTGTTTTGTTGTTGTTGTTTTTATAGTTTCCACTTTTCTCATGAAAACTCCTATGTTTCCATTTGTTGCAAAGAGTTCACCTTTACTCCACGAAAGCTGACTCAATGTCCTTCCAACATCTGGGTTAACTCAGGGTATCTGTTGATTACATTTTCCCTTGAGAATTGGTCAGATTTTTCTGATTCTTTATAGACTGAGTAATTTAGCATTGTATCCTTTTAAAAACATCTCTGGAGAGTATGTATTTTTGCTTTTGTTTTGTTTTAGCAAGCAATCAACCCAGTCAGTGTCAGAATATAAATTCCATCTCACCTTTGGGTGGTGGTTCTGATGGCAATTAACATTTTAAGACCTTGCAATACCATTTGGATATGCTACATGCACGTGTCATTCAGAGTTTGATCTAAGATTGGGACTTGTAGCTAAATTGTAAAACCCTTTGCTATAGATCTGTTCCACACATGCACAACTTGGTGGTGGGCTCAGAATTATGTCACTTCATACACAAGATCCCACACATATCACACATGCTTTACATAGCAAGGATCCTTTTATTCTGGTTTCTTTATCCAGAGCCACAGATTTTTTCTCAGGGTTTCACATGCCTCTTCTGGATATTTCATAGAAAGACAATGATATAATACATAGCATATTAGCTTCTTATTGCTGTGTAACCAATTACCACAAACTTAGTATCTTAAAACTATATCCATTTGATCTTACAGTTTCTATAGGTCAGAAGTCCAGGCTGCTCCTGTCGTTTCGGTCAATGTCATAGCAGGCTACACCCAAGATGTCAGCCTGGCTGTGCTCTCATATTGGGCCTGACTAAAGAAGAATCCATATCCATGCCCATTCAGGTTTTTGGCAGAATTTAGTTGCACGAAAGTCTACGTGTATGCTTTCTACCTAGTTGCCAGTGGGAGGCTACTTTCAGTTCCTTAGGTCCTTGACACATCGTCTCCTCCATAGGTAGTTCACAACATGTTTCTTCAAGGCCACTAAAAAAATCTTTATCACTTTGGACCTCTCCTTTATGAATGGCCTGGACGTACTTTAAAAAGCTCACCCAATTAGGTCAGCCCCACCCAGAATAATCCTCCTTTTGATTAATTCAAAATCATGTGATTTATAACTCAGTCATATCTGCATAATCCCTTCACCAGTTGCCATCACCAGTTGATGGAAATTTTAATTATTGCTATTACTACATTTTGGCTATTAGAAGCAACAAAGCTATAAAGATTCCTATATAAATATATATTTCATTATTTTTAGATAGACCTCCAAAAGTGGAACTTCTGTGTTGTAGGATAAATTTAAAGAGCAGTATATCTTAGCATGTCCCGATTTCATATTCCGACTCCATTCTTGCTAGTTGTGTGATCTTGAGCAAGTTATCTAACATCTTTGTGCTTCAGGTTCATGTCTGTAATAGTACTTATCTAATTGTGACTCTGAGAACTAAATAATAATCCATGTGAAGCACTTGGGTGTGACACAAAATAAACACTCATTGTTAGGTGCCACTAATACTTATTCTGACACCCTAGTAGGCATTCAATAAATACTCACTGATTGACCAACAGGTTAAAGATGGTTTTGTTGGATTGTCTGGCCTGTGCATAAAGCTTCTGATATCTAACTCCTGTATAACAAAGGTTCAGATTTCTTCTTCCATTTCTTAGTCATATGGCCAGTGCTTTGGGCTAACTATTGATCCTTTAAGAGGTTTTGTCCAATAGCTAACGTTTGCAGATTCCTTGATAAACACAAATTTGTTTTAACATTCTAAATAATAAATGCAAATAATGAGAATATACAGGCTTCCCATTTCAGTAGTGACTTTTATGAAAGGAAGTTTACACACTTACAATCTTATTCCCACATGTGACTTTTAATATTCTGATCTATAACATCAAATAAACCCTGAGGTTTGGGGGTTTTGATTTTTTTAACTACAGGCTGGTGGTCTGTCTGCGATAAACTTTATGTGTGAGGAAAAAATAAAATTTTATTTGCTGCTTGCAGACTAAATAATTCCTTTAAAGAAGAAAGTTTATGGTGTTATAAGCAACATGATGCCTCTTGGGGCATGAGAGATGACCTGACTAAAAGCACCTCCTCACTTCCCCTCCTCTTTCTTCACATTCTTTTTATTAAGAAGCCTGCTGATTAAAGGTTCATTAGCAGGCACATTTCCTATCCTTGGACAAATAAGGTTATTTTAAGAAATCTAACGGGCTCAAGATGTCATGTTAAATATGAGGGCCTCCTCTGTTATGTTTCATCCTTCAAGTAGCATATTAAAACGTTTTCATTTTTTTTAAATTGTCGGTTTACTATGAGCTAACAGTACGGTAATTCCACTTCCCTGTTTCCTGGTAATATAAATGTATAATTCCTATTGTAGAAATGTCATAATTACCTGGATTGTATTGCGATATCACTGAGCTTGTCATGGGATAATCCTGTTCCCAGAAAGAAAAGACCTGAATTTCTTTCTGAATTCAGGCTATTCATCCTGTCAGTCAACATAGCTTTGCAGATCACCTGGGGAAACACTGTGTCTCTCAATAAAGATCCTAGTGTGCCACCATCGAGGACCGTAGGAGATCATTTCCAATATTATTGGTTGTAAAGAGTTTCCTTTGTTCAGCAGCAAACTAGGAGTTAAAAAGCAAGGAAGTAGGAAGTTCCTAAAATTTTATAAGGGTTCCTCAGAGTAGAGGTGTAGCTGCGCCTCTGAAGTGAGGATTAAAAGATCAGGGTCTTCCCACTGAGCGAATTAGCTATGGTAGAATCATAAACTGGTTTGTAAGCTCAAAACCAACCGTTCACATTCTCCTCTTGTTTCCCTGTTGTTCTAAGTATTTCACCAATTCTTTTTGTAAGTTGAGGGCTGCTTGTGCTGTGTTGACATATCCAAGGAAAGGAAAGCTTCTCCACAGTTCTGTTAGGGTTTGAACATGGGAGGACGGCAACTCTACATTCCCAGCAGCAGCAGCAGCAGTAATTCCCGTGAAAATCCCAAGAACATGAACAAAGACATATCTGGTGTCACATGATTCAATCACTGTTCTTATCTGGAGATAACCAGTGCAATGGTAAAGCCCTAAAAGGTTTTTTTGTGTAATTTTTAAGAAGGAAACAATGTCTCTCATACCACCTCCAACCTGATGTGGTCTCTGATGCTTCAACTGTTAGAGTTCAACTGATTCATTATCACATTAACAATTGCCTTAAATTGTTTTCTTTTTTTTTTTTTAAGTGGTCTTAGTTTGTATGTATTTTAATAGAACAGTAGGCTCTTTGATGTGAGGAATATGACTTAAAATTTGCTATTTTTCTCAAGGAGATTATAACATACTGTGGCACGTCACATACATCTTCAACATTTTTGAAAGGTAGATTGTAACAGATTTTTTAAAATTATTTTTAATGTTTAATTTAATAGTTTAAATTGTATCCTATTCAATAAACTAGTGAACTCTGTTCCCAATTGTTTTGTGAAATACACGTTAATGTTATATCATACAGTATTATTAAATTCAAACAGCTGTGGACGAAAGCGAGTAAACACAGGTGCTAGAGTCCAAAAAAATCTAAGTTTCAATCCAGGCTTTGCCTCTTACTGGAAACTTATTCAAGTCTTAGAGACTCTCTGAAGTCTTCAATTATTAAATAAGAAAATAAAATCTTTCTATTAAAGTTACAATATGTTGTTGAAATTATGTATGTGAAAGTGCTCTATTAAATTATTTACAGTAAGAGTAAAAGCAGTAGCAGTAGCGGCAGCATTATACTAATAATTACATTAGGATCTAAAAAAGTGTTTTTACAAGTTTAGCTGGAGAAGATGTTCTTTAACAGAAGGATTTTAAAATATTCCAAGTTAAATACTAAACTTTATAAAAGGAAGTAATATAATACACCCTAGATGTGTCTTATAATATAAACTGAAATTCTCATAGTCACATTCAATTATATCAAATGGCTTAAAGATTATTTCCAAATAGGAGTCCCCAATTACAAATTACAAAAATCAAGTAATTTTCTCTCTTCTTTTAAGAGAGTATTGCCATTCAGTAAAAGAAAATATATCAGTGATTTGTTTAGTGATAAATTAGCACAAAAGCTAATGATGAAAACGAAAACAAAACACCCTCTAAACTACAACTGGAAATGCCCTTGCTCCTCCAGTGGGTCAATTCTATTTTATATGCGGTGTCAGGTCAGGTGTCCAGGTTGTTGCTCAAAATTCAGTAACATGCAGTTCTTAAAAAGAGTTATCTGTGCTTGTAATGAAACTTCCCTTCTTAGACTAAAACTGAATCTTGAAAGCAGTACTAATGTATTTCAGTCCGGCTGTTTCACATACAAAAGTACAAGTGTACTTTTCAAGACCATGGCTTCTAATCATCCCAGCAGTTGAAATCCTCAGTGTTCTTTTACTTACCCTACACATTACTTCAAACACTGTCATTTATAAAGCAATAATGAAAATAACAAGTCTATAAACCTATGCTTAACGGCAGGGGTTTTGGGCTCCCAGGTCTTCAGACCTGGAGTTCACGCAGTGATTTATATCTAGTGGAATTAAGAAAACAGTATAAAGAAGGGGAGAAAAGGAGGGAATACTCAAAGGAGCCGTGAGTGTGAGAGAGAGAGAGAGAGAGAGAGAGAGAGAGAGAGAGAGAGAGAGAGAGAGAGAGAGAGAGAGAATAGAGTGTTATGTGTTAGAAAAGAAGTAGTAGGAAGAATCAGAAGATTCAGAAGAAAAAAGATTCGGGAGGAAGAATCACAGAGACCTTTAGCCAGGAATTCACTTGGCTGTGACCAAAACATCATGTGGTGTCTGTGAATATGCTAAATCTCCTAAAGCAGTATGCGTGAGAGAAAGCACTTAGGGAGTGGTAACTGCAGATTTTCTATATACATAGGAAAGAATTAGTGATGTTTCCTGCTGGGAAGTGAGCTAAGGTGTGTATTTTGAAATTAGAAGCAGTTTTGACTGAGATTACATGTTGGAGAGGGGGGCTGTCTGGGGATGAGAAGCCAAGATTATTGGGAAGACAGTGACATTACCACTGAATCTTCTTCTATATTTAAAGGTAAAGGGGCTAAAGACAGATGTACTGTGCGATTTCATGCATTTTAATACGTATTCCTTTCTTGCGCCTTGAAGGCAACACACAAGCTTTTCATGCTACGCGTTTTCTTCATTGACTCAAGGATACAAGAGTGTGCTGAATATAGAGGCCAAAATAGAAAGTATCTAAAATTATATCATTCAGATCCCCAACGTCTTAAATTCCAATTAAGACAGTGACTCTATCTGAATGGCATAGGAAAGCCAAATAACTGCTTTCATTGATTTTCTTCCTTTGCACAGTATTAGCCATTCTTTTAATATTGAGTGTCATTTAATTTGGGGTTTTTTTGTGTGAACAGAATAACATGTGTTTAGTCTTTCTATTACGTCTTGTTTCAGGAAGTTTTTTTTTTTTTTTTTTTTTTTAATTATTTACTTAAATATGTTGAGAGACAAAAAGTGTGAATGTGACTTTGAAATTTTCCTCTGTTAATGTTGCAGGATTCAGGTAAAATACATTACTCTGGTTCTTTAAATAGTCTTCTCTAATCTGGAAACTCTCCCTACCCATAGGATGTCATCAGGTTGGGTATTTCCTTACCAGATTTTATCACAGGAGCAGGCCCTACTCCTGATCAGAATTTTGGAAGCAATATTGCAATTTCAAATTGATGTAGAATTTAAAAATGGGGGGAAAAAATAACTCCTTAATGCTTGACTTTTGATGTTTTCACAGATAAGCTGAGAATCCTGTGTTGAACATCTAACAGAGGCCATTTTACCATTCATCATTTTCAGATTTCAAATTGAGGGCAAAATGGCATATAACCTATTTACATATCATTTCCTAAAAACCATAAAACTAAAGGCAAAAAGGTCCTTATTCAGGAGTTTTTCATCCCTTTCCTGAAACATTCTAATCTATACAAAAATCATGAGTGGCAAAATGTCCTAGATTTTAGTCCTGGCTGTGACATTTCTTATGATTCTCACTGTCATCCCTCTGATGACAAGTCATCTCTCTAATTCTCACTAATTTTCCTCACCTGTGAAATTTCCTGACCAGATTACCTCAAGAATTCTCTAAAAACCAAATAAAATTATGTGTGATATTAATGTCAGGTACTAGTATTATTCTTTTCAATGTTTTAAGTTAGAATCTACAAATTGATTATATTTACATAGGATATTCAATTAACTGTCTGTTAGATATAGAAATAAAATCTTTTAGGTTTAAAATAAAAAAGAGTCAAGGGAAAGACATACTTTTCTCTAAAGAGACTCCAATTTCTTAACAATAATTTTTTTGTGCTCTGACTCATTAAGCAATGTTCTTATCTATAAGTTTGTATGACACTCCTACAGTGTAAGGTGATTTTTCACCAAAAAATCAAAACAGGTATAAACATTTCCTTCCATTCTAATTACATAAGAGCATAACTTTCTAAGCTTCATCACTCATTGGGAAGCAATTATAAATTTAGTTGGGACTAGGGAAGCTGTTTATCAGGAACAACATAAGAGAATTACAGAAACAAATATTTGATAAACATTTATTTTTTTAACATATGAAAATCTTATATGTGCCCCTTTTGATATGTCTATTAATGAAGAACCAATCTGTCTATTTATACTGTCCAGACTATCATTTAAGTCAAAAAATTCATAATTATTAGGCTTAGGGAAAGAAATCTAAACACAGAAGCGTCTTCCACCAATATATCCACATCCAGAAATGTCAGGATGGGCTAAGTCTGGAAGTTGGTACACACAATTAAAAAATGCTTCAGTTCAATTGTTTAGGAAACTGCCATCATTTTCCTCATTACATTCTTCTTAAAAATTTTTACTAGTGACAATTTTCCTAAATACTGAAAGTGCGAAATACCACCGACGTTCCCAGCATCACTGTAGAATGACTTACACAGCTCTTGAGTGTAAGGATTATGTTTTATATCTTTGATTTCTGCCCAACGACAAGAAAGTTGTTATGCAGAGAATTTCTCAAAGAATGAAGAAAGAAAGGAAGGAAGAGAAGGAGGGAGGAAGGAAGGAAAGAAAGATGAAGAAAAGAAGGGTTACTACAGCCTAAGCTCCTAAGTGATTTAGTTCACCCATATAATTGTCATTTAGTGTTAAAAATTAAACTTTTCTCTAATATTGATTTCTGCAGAGAGGAGGGGATTTGCCTTCCCAGTGAATCCAACACATGAAATACACATTATCCTGAATGTGGGATGCCTACACCAAAAGAAAAGAAAACAAACTCAACAAATACATGGGGTCAATATGTTACTCTACAGGATAACTGAATGTCACATTTTATTTGTAGAGGTTAGAGCTGACATTAATAATTCTTGTAGGAAAATGCATTAAACTATAAAGCAAATCAAGTTTCAAGTTACATGAGATAGCATATGCAGCATGGCCTGCCAGGAATAATCAGAATACCTGGCCCTGCAAACAGGACAGAAATCCTGAGTATTCTCTCCTGTCCATGTTAGCTCCTTGGTGACAGACATTCCTTTGATGAATTTTCAACAGTTTGCCTGGACACAAGTGATCTTGGAGAAATTGAGAAAAATGGAAGGCAAACAGAGATGCAGCATTTGCTGAGCACTGCTGTAAAATCGTCTTGAGGGCAATCAAGTACATTACTTTGTGACAATAAAGCTCTTCATGAGCTGTGGCAAATTTCAGTAAAGTGCACTGTTCTTTCGTGACTGTTCCTGGGCTCTGGTGAAACAGTTTGTCTATCTGTTTAAGTATGGCAGAAAATAATAACTCCCTTCCAGGTATGGTAATTAAGAGAATGATGTTAATTGGGTTAAGCGCCACCACTGCTTACACATAATTAATATGTCTGCTTCAACACTGAAATTGTTCTGTATTCTTGTAGGAAGAGAAAAAGTAATAACATAAAATTTTGATATTTTAAGTAAAAACTGTAGTAGGTGTTGCCGATGACCTTGAAGTTATGGCAAATAAAATGAAAAGCACTATTATCGTAACAGAACCAATTCTCTTTTGATCCTGATGAATTTTAGTGTGACTTCCTCTTACATGATTTTATGGTTTGCAGGAATAGAAAATCACAAGAGTTATCAGGAGGCTCAAGAGAAAAAAAAAATCGCACTATTAAAAATGTTTTTTCTTTGTGGTATTGATTATTGAATCTTGGGGTCAAAGTCCTCTAGGCTTTAAAGTCTCTTAACAATATCTTAGGGGGAAAAAAGACTGCTTGGATTCTTCAAGCTTAAAAAAGGGATATGGATTATGTATATACAGAGGGTGCAAAAAAAATGTATGCACATTTTAAGAAAGGAAAACTGTATTAAAATTGTAATACTCAATATATACCAATAACAAAAGATGAATACAAGTCACTTCTGCAATTACAAGAGGTGCTCAAAGTGGTTACCATCAACGTCCAGACACTTCTGATTACGACAAACTACTGCTTGAGTAACGTTGACCAAAGTGTCCACTTGTATACATTTTTTTGGCATCCCCGGTATATAAAGTTATTCACAAATTCTGAGTATCCAGATACCCTCTGTAGTAGTCTGATTTCTTGAAAAATGTAAGAGAGCAGCAATATACCTTTTTGTCTCTATGGAATCTACCTGAAACCCAATGGCAATTTGCAGAAGAGGTGATTCTTTCCTGCTTATTAAGCGTTGGCACCCAATCAAACAAGAAAAGAGCCAGCGATGGCTTTCCCATGAAGCAAGTCTCTTAAAAGGCATATTTAATTCAAGTCAATATTACCTGAGTGTTTAGTATATGAGACTTCCTAGTCTAGCACCAGAAGGGGAACATTCTGAAGAAACAGGGGGAACAGGTAAATTTAAGAAGCTTTCAATTAGTAAGGAAATAGATGGAACTCATTGAAAAAACTCTAAAATGTGATCAGACTATGACCAATATAAAGTTCTTGATTGCTCTGAATGCATGAAGATGGAGAAGTTGGTTTTTGTTGGACTGGTGAGGCAGAATCTGAAAAGCTTATGGTGGAGCCAATATCCAGGCTGGCCCATGAATGAGGAGGATTTGGGTGGGGTAAGGTTGTGGGGAAGGGAACTCCATAAAGCAAATATGACTGCAAAGACCTAGAAACAGAAACGTTCAGTGTATATTTGCAGAAAAGCAAATATCCGGGTATGTGAAAAGGTTATATTATGTTGAACCCTTTAGAATCAACCCAGGTCTGTCCTGCACCGCTTAAGTATCTGAAACATTGTTCTTTAAACTGGGATCCAAATATGTGTCCTCAGCAATCTCAAATTCTATGAGTTTTATTTTCAGATTAAAGTTTCTATTTCCATGATAACATTTGAAGTGATAAAAATGTTCTAAAATTAAATTAACATGATGATTGCAGAACTCTGTAAACATGATAAGGACCACTAAATTAAACATTTTAAATAGGTGAACATTATGGTACAGAAATTGTATCTTAATAAAACTGTTTCAGTTTATTTTACCCATTTTAAAGAGGCAAATGAATTTTAAAATAATGAACTAAGACTTTCATTACTTAGCTCAATGTTTCAATTGCTAGGGTCTGCCAGCCACTGTGAGGTTCTTAGTTATATTTTCAGATATGTTCAAGGATTCTTCTAAAAGGAGTTTTAAATTATTCCTCAGATATACAGCCAAAAAATGGAAATTGAGAAGTGAAAACTACAGATTTTAAAAATAGGATATAGACATTACAAGAAATTTGCAATGGAGACAATTTAGTTTACAAATTAAAAATTCCTGTGGTAATACACACTATAGAGAAATAGTATGATTGGAACCAAAGCACTATGCATGTATGTATCAGGATCTCTACCCTGAGTAGATTGTGACTATTTCCGATGCCGACTGCCCTGAATCTGAAGTCACTTTACCTCTCAATCAAGGGTAGTTAATTTCCTCTACTTCAATTTTATTGACCTTTTGTTTTAGATTATGCAATATGTAAAAGCATCATATAATTAAAAAAAAAGTTTCAGTTGAAGAACTACATTGTTTTGTTTAAAAAAAACCAAAAACTTATTGACATAGCTCATTCCATCCTAATGGCAAAAATAGGCTTATTGCTCATGATTTTTAAGTTTTATATTTGAATGAGACAATATGTGACTGAGACAATTATTAATAGAAGAGATCCAGGGAAGGAATATCAGCTAAATGTGAAAAACCAAGGATTTGAAGGCAATCTAGATGGATCAAACATTTGAGTAGTGAAAGATTTATTTATTTGATAAACCATGAAATATTTACCCCCAAAACCCCAGAAACACACTTTTCACATCAAGAAATTTAAAATAAGCATGTGTCTAAAGCAAGCGGACAAATGAGTCATAAACCGACTTGGTGACAGGCTGCAGAATGACAATGAGAGCTTTTCTAACAGCTTGCCTGAAAAGCCAAGGGACCAGCCTGGAAATCAGGAACTAAATGTACATGGCGTGTGTGTCACTTGGAGTGCAGCACGGTGACTCTGTTCCTGCCAAATGTACAGCATGAACAGTCACAGCAGCTTAGCTGTGTTTTAGGACCTAATCGAGGCATAAACCACAACTGCTGCTGTTGGCCCTGACAATGGAAACCAAACTGCATTGCTAATTGGAAAGGAGGAATTGGGGACAAAGAGAAGAAACAACTAAATCTGTCATTAGGAGAAAAAAAGTGTGAGCAGGTTCTGCCACCAAGTTAAGCAAGGTGCATGTTTCATCAAGTCTTGAAAGATAACCATCAGAATGCATAAGGGGACACACTATGAGCATGTTAGCCAATGCGTTCTTACAACACCGATGCTCTCTGATTTTCTCGCCTCCCTGTCTGAAGATAGATCATGAGGCCATTATGTTGCAGACAGATTGCAATGGCTCAAACACGTATTTGTGAGCGTAATATGAATTGCTAGTTTTGTCATCTCATATGGATGCTCTTCCATAGTATATGATAGTGGCTTATAAAGAATTTTAAATTGTGCCTGATACTTTTCCCTTTCAAAGAGCACTGTTATAAGTTGTTGTTTTTTCCTAATTCTGAAAAAAATATGCATTCATCGTGAAAATTAGTAGGAAATTTAGAAAAGCAGATACGATTTCCTGTACTCCTACATCAAAGGAAGATATAAACCCTATGAAAATTGTATGTATGTCTTTGCAATTTTTGACATCATTTTACAATCTGCCATGGGCCATCCATTTTTGTACCAGTTCACGTTGAATTGCTGAGGACAGTTGTTTTGGAATGGACACAAAGTGAGATACTAATATGTATCCATTTCTTGACTATTTATCCAGCCTTAGTGTTCTCTATTGCCTGCATCAGTTATGTTCCAGCCATACTAAACTCTTTCCTATTCTCCCAAATACCAGGATATTTCATCCTCTGCTTCGATTGCCCTTTCTTTTGGTGCCCAATTTGTCCTTTAACTACTCTTCTTTTTCTGTACGGTTCTTCATCTTAAATACTTATCTCAATTACCTTTTCCTTTGGGAAATGTTTAATGGCCCCTTCAAACGGTTTTATACTATCTTTGTTCAATCTACCACCATACCTTCCAGCACATAGCTCTATTACTTCTCTACCATACAGTATTGCTATTATTTCTCATCTGTTATCTCCTTTACTAGACTGTAACGAAGGAGACACTCTTTCATCTTACTTTCACTTGTACCTAAGAAATGTGTCTACTTCATAAAAGGTAACGAATTTTAAAAAGTGATGAATGAATGAATGAATGGATGAAAGAATGAAGTTCTCTCATCTCTCTGAGCCTGAGTTTTATCATCTGTAAAATGAGAATAATTCCAACCATGATTATTTGTTTTGAAAATTAAATGAACCACCCCATAAATTGCCTGACATAGTGACTAACCTACAGTAATAGTCATTTATTTTTTCCCTTTGATCCTAAGAAAATGTTATTTTTTAATTCTAACCTCGTTTTTAAAATTGTCTTTGACCTATCTACTAAGAATGTAAGTGTTAAGAATCAAAAAATGATTTCTCTGAACAGGTAGTAATAATATGCTGACATTCTTGCAATACTAATTTATCTAAGCTTTGTGACTGTTAAAAGCCCAAAGAACACCCTTTAGAAATTAGATAAGCTAAAAGGAACAAAGCGTTCTAGGAGAGATAGTGTTTCCATAGAGTTGTAGTTTAGTCTCATTAAAACCTATAAAAGACCAGATGCAACTAATAATGTTGTAGAACTTGTGTTTATCAAATAACCATAAGATATGAAAAAGTGTTTGACTTTCATTCTTCCTGGCAAAGAACAAAACGTACTTCCAAGGGAAAAAAAAAAAAGAAAAGAACATTATTTAATGCTTTACATGAAATTCCATTTCCCACCACATAATTATTAAAATATAAGTAGCTCCTGCATTATTAATAAGAATAAATAGTAAGATGGCAATTAAATAACTATCATTAATGACTCGTTCATTAATATATTAGTAGTTGGCTGTTTTATTGTGAAGAGAAATTAGAGTAAGATAGTAGGAAAATTCAGTGAATAATAAAACAGAAAGCTGTATAGTGTGTCTCAGTTAATTACAAATATATCTGATTCTTATGGAACTCTAAAAAAGAAATTTGCATACTGACTAGAGATGTAGTTCAAAGTTAATAAGTGCTTTGTTACAAACAAAACTCTCTCATGTCTCTTTGAGTTTAAGTTTGTTTACTCTTAGAAAAACTTGATTTCCTGTGTCTGAAGAAAATAAGCTTATAAAAAAGATGAAAAGGCTGCTATATAGCACTCCAGTAAAGGGATGCTAACAAATTAAGTGTTAATGAATCAAAAACATATGGATTACACTTCACTTCAAATAGAAATGATTTTAGAATCAAGGGGGAAGTACTTAGCAAACTGTAAATAAGTCTTTGTCAGTCTTAAAATGCAAACATTTGAGGTATCTTCAGAAAGCTCCCAGTTATTCCTCTCTTTAGCCTTTACTATCATTTTCATTTTATAGAAAAGATCAATCTCTCCATGGCCAAATGACCTTTCAAAAGTTTAAGAATATATTGGGTAAGTGATAAACAAACATCCCAGGAGTTCAGAGATAAAAAAGATCAAGGGAGAAATGTGTATCAATTAACCAAAACCACCATCCAACACAGAACATTATCTTCTACTCCTTGCTTATCATGATTTAAAAAACAAAGCAAAAGAGAAATCTCAGTTGCAATAGGCCTTTTTTAAATCATCCTCACATACATATATATATATATATTTAAATTTTAGCTAAGATTTATATTCCTAAATTAGTGGGATCAATATCAATCTTCCTTGCTCAAGAATTGGAATGTATATAATATTAGTAGTGCTAGTTACTGTCCACATTTATATAAACAACCTTTAAAAGGAAACTGTCTTCATGCTTCTGTGGAGAATTGGGAATTTGTTCAATGCAGGAAGAAAAAATACCGGAAATGAAGTTCAGAATATATATTTGATTACTGAGCAGACACCCATTCATTTAAATAATTCGGGCATACTTTTGGCTGTATTCACCTGGGTCTTTAATATACATTCTTTCCTGAAAAATATTAATTTTCTTCAATGCAACAAAGTTATGTTTTTAGCACCTAATGTATTGACGTCCCATTAAAAAAGAATTTATTCACCTCCTATGTTGCTGCTTATGTCTCTTTCACTAAAAATCGTGTGCTGGAGTGCAAGATGTTTATTTCTTGTTGGTGGACACTTCATTCAGTGCCTGACATTTAGTGTAAAAAGCCTGTCCGTCAATATGGAAGTGGGAGCCCCCACAGGTAAAGTCTGTGAGCATGAAAGTCCATTGGAATTGCCATCAGGAGACCAGAAGTATTACATGTAGGTGGTTTGAGAGCCCACCTTTTGTTCTCTTCCTATAAGGAGTTAAAATACTCCTTAGCTCTAATTGAGCTCGAACCCTGCTTCCCACCTCATATAATCAAAGCAGCCTGTTTACGCTTTTAACCAACAAGTTCAAGGGTTCTTTGTTTTGTAGTCATCACTCTGTCACCTACCATTTTGGATTCAATTGGACTCCTAGCTTCTATTTCTACTTGCTCCCATATTCCAGTCCTAATTTTCAATTTGGCAGGTCCGATGTAGCTTGCTATTGGTCCGCACCTACTTTCAAGTCCCCATCAAGCTCACAAAATGCTCAAAGCCTTGGGTCTGTCTTGCTGCTACAAGTCAGGATGATGGATACTTGAAGGCAGATAAAACACAATTTATTAATATAAGTGATTCTGGGATTGAATGGAATGGAAAGTTAGAAAATGCCATGGGTAAGTTAAACTTTCCATGAATAAACAACTCTCAATTATGTAAAACTGAACTATGTATTAGACAGAATTCATTAAACTATTTACTTCCCAAGAGGCAAAAATATTAGAGTTTTAAAATAAGCAATTTATAGAGTTCACTGCAAAGGCAACCCAAATTCATAGCTGAATGAGTTACTTCTTTTTATTAGAACTCAATGGCTTCACATTTCCTATGATAAATATCTAGTCCCCACTAATTATGCACATTTCCAGTTCCCAGTCTACCTCTCCAGGCTGATCTCTCCCTTTCCTCCATGTCTGTCCTTTTGTTCAGGCCCAAACAAATTGTTTTCAGGTTTCAAAATTGCATTGGTATTTCCTGTCTCTATACCTCCACTCACTCTCTCCTGTTGTGTGTAAAAATATATCTTTTACATACAAATCCTCATCAATGTGCTTCCATCTTATCTATTTGCTATTACCCTGCAATTGATGACTCCCATCAAAGCTTTCCTCCTCTCTGACTGTATTCCCCAAGTAGAAATGAGTAACATTTGTAGGAAAATACTGTAGTCACACTGTGACACACTGCCCGCAGTTTACTGTATCAAAACAACGCTCAGTTTTAACTCTCTATATAATTCATTACTAAATGTAGGATCAGCTTTTTCTTAACTATCTCCTTTTATTAAAAATTATAAATTGTGTATATGATTCATAATAGAATTTTGTAAAGAATGAACTCAAGAATTCAAACAACTGTGGTTGCTGAGTGCACAATAGTAGATAAATAGCTACTCTTATACAAAGATATGGGGACAGGGTGTGTTTCTACACATGTATGTTTCCCCATAAATATTCATGATAAGAGGTGGGCAGCTCCTTCTCAGAATACCTTACATACTTCCATTGTACAGGCATCTATCAAAAAAAAAAAACTATTCTAACATACAACAACAATAATTTTCATTAATCGCATTTAGCAGTTCTCAGATAGTATAGATGCTTGAGAAACAGACGTTTGAGTTTTTATGTTTGCCAATTATGCTGTTTGAATGAATGTCTAAATTTATACTCCACTGTCCCACAAAGCACAACTTTCTCTAACTCTCCATCTCTGCTATTTTTATGAGCTCCAGTAGCCCATTTTAAAGTGGTAGTTTCTTTAAGGAAATAATTACAATGTAAATTAGTCTTCAACAAATAGTAAGGCACATTTTGGAATTAAATTCCTAAGTATCAAAGCTTTGATTCTTAATATGTTTAAAACCAATATATAAGTTTAACCATACCCATTCAATCTATGTACCTAGGAATATCATTTCTTCTGTTGCTAATGAAGGTCCTACGGCACAAATTTATTAAAGGTATACATTTGCATGGGATAATAATTGGGTCGATAATATTAAATTCATAGGCTCATTATTTAATTGCAAGGGCAGATTATGAATACAGCTTCTAAAATGTATTTTAATGAAAAACACTACATCCTGACCTAATCATATCAACCTTATGCTATCTAATTAAGGATGCAAAAAATCATTAGAGTTGCAAAATATTAGTTCCAGCTCCATCAGGCTGTGAGCTGCCCCTTCATGAATATATATATTTTTTACTCCATGATAAATAGTTAATGAGGTGAAAATGACAAAATTTGCATGTAGGCAAATTAGTATAATAGAATAGTGTCTTTTCTGACTACTGAAAGTGACCTTTTCCATCTCAAAAAAATGGCTAAAATATTTTGAAATTATCATCTGGCTGTCTTTGCACAAATGACAAATTATATGTATGAACAATATAAAAATTACAAAATGCAATAATCCTAAATTCTCATCATATTGTAAATGTGCTCTGTGCTTTTACATTTATCAATTTAATAAAAGGAAATTAAGCATATTATAAAGTGTCCATTTATGTGGCAATTTTTAATCTGGAGCAAAAAAATGAGAAGCACATGCTTAATAGCTAGCACTAGGGCAAAGATTTAGATCAAAATTTTAAAGTGCAAGAATTCCAGACAACTTACTAGAAATACTTTTATATTAAAAATGTCTATTCCACTTTCAATTTAGCATTTTAGATTATAGATAATTGTTCTCAATTAAAGTGGTATTATATCGAAATTAGTATATAAATTATTCAACAGGACTACCTTGCTTTCCTATTGAAAAAAACTAAACAAGCAAACATATGTACACCAAAAACTAATATAATATTATATGTCAACTATAATTAAAAATAAATTGTAAAAAATAAAGTGATTATTTGATAGTTGGATTCATATCTAGAAAAAAAAACAAGCAAACCTAAAACAGTTTAAGAAGAGTAACATACAAAAATTAATCATAAGGAAGAGGAAGGTTTCATAGTGTAAATAAGTCATAAAGAGACACAACAAATAAATAAAATGTTTGTCTATCCATTTAAGTTTGGGAATGTTCCTGTACGCTTACCAAACATAACCTCAACGACAAGAAATGATAGTGCTTTAAAGATTTTCAAGTGATTTGCATAAACATTTCTATGAATCTCAACACTGATTGGCTGAGACTATACATACTGGGAAATGCACAGCAACAATTTATCTAGACATATTGATTTCTGTTAATGGCCCAGCAGAATCTAAGCCAAAATATTTTACTTAAGACGCAGATTCCTTTGATTCAATTGTTTAATTGCATTTAACACAATTGTCTTTTCTTTGACCCAATTGAATGTGTACACACAGTCAGAATTATAGACACTCAAGGTTTGAGGTCTCTCCATGAGTCCTATTCTTGCCCATTGTGGGTAATCTAAGCTATTTTATAGAGAATAAATATAAATTTTAAAGAATTAAGAAAATTCATAATCTCTTTTAATTTTCCTTCTAGAAACTACATATTAGTTTTGTTGCCTCCCTCCCTCTCTGCCTTTCCTTCCCCCTACCCTACATTGTTCAGCCTCCTTTCTCAATCTCTATCTTTCTCTCTCTCTCTCTTTCTCTCTTCTTTAACTAAAATAAAAATAAGAAATACTAAAATAAATTTCTATTTTCCTCTGTATTTTCTTGTTAGGTATTGTTATCAAACTCAATCATTTTGCTATTCAATTTTGGATTGCTTCCAAATTCCTAAACTTCCGTGTTGTTAAATTCAATAACAAACTAAAATGTACTCTACCGACCCCAGGCACTTTGTAATTATCCTAGAGAGAAAGTGTTTTTTGCTTAATTTTTAGAATAATTTAGACAAATTTGGCCTTTATATATCATGCTGTTCGTCAAGGATTTTTGAAGAAGAAGAAACCAGAATAATAAATATGGTAAAGTAAAATTTGTTTTACTTCAAGTCAATGACTATGGTCTTGCAAATGTCTGTTGTAATGTTGTATTAACTATCAAATAAACAGAATTCAAGATATATTGAGTATGTTAATAGTAAAATCATGTGGGAATTAAAACAAAACAAAAAACAAAAAGAAACTGTTTAGGTTTCTATCATGTACAGAACAGTGTGATATAGGTTATATATTATGTAGGCAAACTAACAATGTTCAGTTATTCAACCATTCATGCATGCATTCATTTATGTATTGAACAAATAGACAGGGGGAAAAAAGTACTATATTCTTCAGACCCTGTTAGAGATTGAGGACACAAAAATGGAGAAGCCAATCATGTATTCCACAAGAAGATCTTAATCTAAAAAGGAAGAGGGACATATGCACAGGTTACTCTCAAATTTTGTGTTAAATGCTGGAAGAGTCAGGTAAAACATGCAGTTTTGACTAAAAGAGAATGTTCCTCATTGGACAGGCTCTATAGAGAAAACATTCAAGCTGACCCTAGAAGAATGATTAGTTTGCCAGGTAGTACATGAGAAGCTGGAAGGATATCCCTCCAAACAGAAAGCTATATGTGGTAATGTGAAACAATATGACACATTTAGCAAATTATTTATATTTTTATATGGACTAATTATATTTTGGTAAGAAGAACTTAGTGATTATCAACAACACTCAGGAAGAACAAGAACCCTGCTCCCATAATCTCGTATTGTTTCAATATGGTGCTTCTATTGCTCATGATGCTCTGGCTACCAATAACAGAAAATCCAGAGGAAAGGTCCAAGATGGTGAATTAGGTAAATGTTATGCCTACTGCCTCCCAGGCTCACACAAAATTTAAAAATAAATTATAGAACAATCACTCTCAAGAATCATCTAAAGACTAGCTGAACAGAATCCCTATAACTGCAGATATAAAGAAGAGGTCACATGGAGACCTGTAGGAGGAGTGGAGACATGAAATGGGCAGACCCCAAACCCACAGATAATGGTTAAACACCAGGAGGGACACTTCAGTGGCAGAGGTCCCCTCGGAAGAGGGAAGGGTCCCAGCCTCATACTGGGCTCCCCAACCCAGGGGTCCTGTGCGGTGAAGAGGAGTTTGCACAACATCTGGCAGTGAAAATCAGCAAGAACTCTGTCTGTCCCTCCTGATGAGATGGAAGGCAGCTGGAAACATAAACACCCTTTAAAAGGGCCTGCACACAGACTCACTCGCTTGCAAACACTCACCTGATCTCCAGTGGAAGGGAGGCAACTCGAATGGAGCCAGAGATATACTGGGAAAGACTGAGTTGTGTGGCTGCAGGTTGAGGGCTGGAATGACAGCCACCATTGTCCTTTAATAGAGACTACCTCATGTGTAGCCTACAGGATTGTACCGCTTTTCTATGTTTAACCCTCCTCCAAATGACCAAATCTGAGAACACATTTGTCTGGTAAAATCCGCATGTGTGTACCACCTTGGTCATGTCTTGGGTCCCCACCCTGCATAGCCAGTACTGCATTGCTGGTGACAGTCCCGGCTCCTGGGTGCTAGCCCTGCCCCAAAAGCTGCAGAAGCTTTTTACAGCAGTGAACAGTCTGCAGCAGACCAGGGAGATTTGGATGGTGGGCACAGGCCCCCAAACTTATGTTGCAGCCATTTCTGGGTGTCTCTCGGGGACTTGCAGGCCTAAAGCGAGTGGTGGCTGGGTGCAGTGTTCTCAGGGCATTTTTGCAAAGTGGTCATGGGCCAGCACAAGTGCAAGAACCAAAACTGCATTAACTTTGTAAAAACCACCACCCACCACATATCTCCCTGGAATCCTATCCTGCCCACGTAGTACTGCATTGCCAAGAGCACTCTCTGCTCCTGGGTGGCTGGCCATGCCCCATAAGCTGTGGAAGCCTTTTATAGTGGTGAATGGCCTGCAGCTGCCCAGAAACATTTAGTGGTGGGCAGTGAGCCACAACTTACGCCACAGCCTCTCTTGGGCAGCTCTCAGGGATCTGCAGACCCAAGGTGAGTGGTAGCTGGCTGTGGTGTTCTTAGGGCATTTTGCAAAGTGGTCACAGGCCAGGTACTGTTGCAAGAACTGAATCTGCATTAACCTTGTAAAAACCACTGGCCATCCCTTGTGACTCCCTGGGACCCCACGCCACCCAACTGGTGCTGCATTGAGAAAGGCACTCTCATCACCGGGTCAACCAGCCCAAGCCATGCAACTAAGGAGGCTCTTTTAATGGCTAAGATTTACGGACAGCCATTAGGTGGCAACACGCCTAGGAGGCCCTCGGCCTTTTTCTGAGCTGCTCCACAACCAATACTGGTAGGAGGTGGCCTCATTTCACAGTGAAGCCACCGCTACACACATCCAGGTCCAGTATAGGCAGCAACCAATCACATCTAGCTTCATAACTCTTACCAGGTAGCCCCAGGCCAGTCACAGGCAAGGCTGAAATTGGCCTGCATGGGAGCCCCTCCCAAGAGACAAAAGAAACAACACACTCAGAGGCTTGCTTCAGACCACACCAGAGAAATACCTGACTAGCCTCATAAGTGGCACATTCAAAGGGTGGTTTCAACAGGCACAAGAGTCCACAGGGGCAACTATCTCTCTGAGAGATCACTTCCCCACACAGTAGTTTGTACACTGTGGATATAGCCAATTCTTACAGACAGTCAGCCTGGGAGTCAATCCCACTCACTGATACATCAAAAGCAATCAAGGCTAAACAATAGGAGAATACACACAACACACACAAGGGACATTTCTGGAACACAAGCTTAGGAGATTAGGAAGGCTGTGCCATTGGATCACACAGGACATATACTACATAAAGCCACCCAGCAAAGTCTGAGAGACATAGGATAGCTACCTAATTCACAGAAGCAAACACAGAGAGGCAGCCAAAATGTGGAAACAAAGAAACATGTTCAAATAAAACAACAGGAGAAACCTCCCGAAATAGAACTAAATGAAATAGAGGCAATGAACTTACCAGAGATGAAGTTTAAACACTGGTTATAAGCATGCTTAAGGAACTTAGTGAGAATTTCAACGTAGCGCTAGTAGCATAAAGGAGGACATAGAAACCATAAAGAAAGAACCAGTCAGAAATAAAGAATATAATAACTGAAATGAAGAATACACAAGTAGGAATCACCAGCAGATTAGATGAAGCAGAGGATCGAATCAGCAATTTTGAAGACCAGATAGAATAAAACACCCAATTAGAACAACAAAAGGAATGAAAAACAATGACAATAGTTTAAGAGACCTTCGACAAAATATCATGTGTAACAACATTCATAGGAGTATCAGAAAGAAAAGACAAGGAGCATAGGATTGTAAAACAATTTGAAGAAATAATGACTAAAAACTTCCCTAACCTGGCAAAGGAAATAGCCATACAAGCCCAGGAAGTACAGTGAGACTCAAACAGGTACAGACCAAGACACATTATAATTAGAATGTCAAAAGTTAAAGACAAAGAGAGAATCCTAAAAGCAGCAAGAGAAAGACAACTAGTTACTTCCAAGGAAGCTCACATAAGACTATCAGCTAATTTCTCAACAGAAACTTTGCAGGCCAGAAGGGAGTGGCACAAAATATTCAAAGTGATGAAAAACAAGAGCCTACAACCAAGATTATTCTACCCAGCAAGGCTATCATTTAAAATAAAGGAGAGATAAAGACAAGAAAAATCTAAAGTAGTTCATCACCACCTAACCAGTATTACAAGAAATGTTAACGGGACTTCTTTAGGAAGAGGAAGGGAGAAAATGAAATAAAAATAACATAATTATGAATAACAAAATGACAATAAGTATGTATCTATCAACAATCACTTTAAATGTAAGTGGATTAAATACTCCAATCAAAATACAAGGTAATTAAATGGTTAAGAAAACAAGATCCATATGCTGTCTATAAGAGACCCACCTCAGATTGAAAGACTTACATAGACTGAAAGTAAAGGGATGGAAAAATATATTTCATGCAAATAGAAGCAAACAAAAAAGCTGTGGTAGCAATACTTATACCAGAAAGAAAAAAAGACTTTAAAACAAAGGCTGATAGTAAAATTAGACAAAGACATTACAAAAAAGAAAACTACACACTGATATCCCTAATGAACATAAAAGCAAAAATCCTCAACAAAATACTAGCAAGCCAAATTCAGCAATACATTAAAAGGATCATACACCGTGATCAAGTGGGATTCATTGCTGGTATGCAAGTTAGGTTCAATATCCACAAATCAACGTGATACACCACATAAACAAAATAAAAAACAAAAATCATATGGTCATACCAACAGATGCAGAAAAAGTGTTTGAAAAAATTCAGCATCCGTTTATGATTAAAAAAAAAACTCTCAGCAAAGTGGGAATACAGGGAACATATCTCTACATAATAAAGATCATATATGATGAATCCACAGCTAATATACTCAATGGGGAAAAACTAAAAGCCTTCTCCTTAAGATCAGGAACAAGATAAAATGCCCACTTTCACCACTTTTATTCAGCATAGTACTGGAAGTCCTAGCCCTAACAATCAGATAAGAAAAAGAAATAAAGGAATCCAAATTGGAAAGGATGAAATAAAATTGGCAATATTTGTAGATGACATGACATACTGTTTATAGAGAACCCCAAAGATTCCATCAAAACCGATATTAAAACTGATAAATGAATTCAGTAAAGAAGCATGGTACAAAATTAACATTCAGAAATCCATTGCATTTTTATACACCAATAATGGAACTTTCAGAAAGAAAAATTAAGAAAAGAATCCTGTTTACAGGTGCATTAAAAAACAAAACAAACAAAAAAACTTAGGAATAAATTTAACCAAGGAAGTAAAAGACCTGTACACAGAAAATTATAAGACAGTGAAGAAAGAAATTAAAGAAAATACAAATAAATTGAAGCATATACCATGCTCACGAATAGGAAGAATTAATATATTTAAAATGTCCATACTAAACAAATCAACATATAGATTCAATGCATTCCCTGTCAAAATACCAAAGGCATTTTTCACAGAACTAGAACAAATAATACTAAAATTTATATATAACCATAAAAGATCCTGAAAAGTGATAGCCATCCTGAGAAAGAAGAACAAAGCTGCAGGCATCATACTACCTGCTATCAAATTATACTACAAGGCCATAGTAATCAAACCTGCATGGTATTGCCATAAAAACAGACACATAGATCAATGGAACAGAACAGAGAGCCAAGAAATAAATCCATGCCTATATGGTCATTTAATCTATGGCAAAGGAAGCAAGAATTTAAATTGGAATTAAGACAGTTTATTCAATAAATTGTGCAGGGAAAACTGGACAGATACATGGAAAAAAATGAAACTGGACCACTTCTTTATGTCATATACAAAAATAAACTCATAATGGATTAAAGACTTAAATGTAAGACCCAAAACCATAAAACTCCTAGAAGAAAATATAGTAAATAAACTCTCAGACATTATCCTTAGAAATATTTTTTACTGATATATCTTCTCGGGAAAAGAAAAGAAGAGAAAAAATAAACAAATGGGACTACATCAAACTAAAACGTTTTTCAAAGAAAAGGAAACCATCAACAAAAGGAAAAGACATCCCACCAAATGGGAGAAGATATTTACCAATGATACATTTGATAAGGGGTTAATATCCAAAATTTATTTAAAAAAACTCATACAACATAACACCAAAAAACAAACAATCCGATTAAAAAATGGGAAGAGGACCTGAATAGACATTTCTTCGAGGAAGACATATAGATGTCCAATAGACACATGAAAAGATGCTCAACATCACTAATCATCAGAGAAATGCAAATAAAAACCACAATGAGATACCACCCACTCCTGTCAAAATGGCTGTTATCAACAAATCAAGAAACAAATGCAAAAAATGTGGAGAAAAGAGAACCCTTGTGCACTGTTGGTTGGATTGCAAATTGGTGCAGCCACTATGGAAAACACTATGGAGTTTCTTGAAATAATTAAAAATAGAATTACCTTATGACCCAGCAATTCCACTCCTGGGTACTTACCCAAAGAAATCCAAAACACTAATTCAAAATATATATGTACCACTTTGTTTACTGTAGCACTATTCACAATAGCCAAGATATGGAAACAACCAAAATGCCCATCAATAGATTCGATAAAGAAATTATGTGGTACATTTACACAATGGAGTATTACTCTACCATAAAAAAGAATGAAATCTTACATTGATGGACCTAGCGGGTACTATGCTAAGTGAAATAAGTCAAATTGAGAAACACAAATACCATATGATCTCAATTATATGTGGAATCTAAAGAACAGAAAAACAAGCAAACAAAACAGAAACAGACTCACAGATCCAGAGAACTAACTGATGTTTGCTAGATTTCAGGGGGCTAGGGGGAATGGGTGAGAAAGGTGAAGGGATTACGAAGTATAAATTGGGAGTCACAAATTAGTCACGGGGATGTGACAAACGAGGTCTGACAAGTAAGTTCGCTAACTCATCCTAAAAAAAGTGCTACATACCTCATTGCTGAATATCACGATGGTCACCTTCGAAGTACTCCCTTTGGGACACTGTACACCGACGCCAGCGGCTAGTCCACCCTTCAAAGCTATTTTGGAACTCTTGCTCTCATGTTACCCTTGATGTCCTAAATGTCATCAAAATGTCTTCCTTTCAATATTTCCTTTATCTTTAGGTAAAGAAAGAAGTCATTGGGGGCCAGATAAAGTGGGTACGGAGGGTGTTCCAATACAGTTATTTATTTACTGGCTAAAAACTCCCTCACAGATAGTGTCGTGTGAGCTGGTGGATTGTCATGATCCAAGAGCCATGAATTGTTGACAAAAAGTTCAGGTTGTTTCCGTCGTTTTCACAGAGCCTTTTAAGCACTTCCAAACAGTAAACTTTGTTAACTGGTTTTCCAGTTGTTACAAATTCATAATGAATAATTCCTCCGACATCAGAAAAAGGTTAGCAACATCATTGCAACAAGTTCACGAACCTAATTGTCACACCTCACACACACACACACACACACACACACACACACACTCACACACAGGGTGCCAAAAAAATGTATACACATTTTAAGAAATGAAAATTGTTTTAAAATTGTAATACTCAATATATACCGATAACAAAAAATGAATACAAGTCACGTTTGACTTCTGGAATTACAAGAGGTGCTCAAAGTGGTTATCATCAGCGTGCAGACACTTCTGATTACTGTGAACTACTGCTCAAGCAACATTGACCAAAGTGTCCACTTGTATACATTTTTTTGGCACCCCAGTGTATGTGTGTGTGTGTGTGTGTGTGTGTGTGTGTGTGTGTGTGACAGAGAGAGAGAGAGAGAGAGAGAGAGAGCACGTGTACACACACACACAGTACACACACACACACACACACGGACAATTAAGTTCGCAAACTTGTTGCAACAATGTTGCTAACCTTTTTGGATATCAGAGGGATTATTCATTATGAATTTGTACCAACTGGACAAGCAGTTAACCAAGTTTACTATTTGGAAGTGCTGAAAAGGCTGCGTGAAAAAGTTAAACGACCTGAACTTTTCGCCAACAATTCATGGCTCTTGCATCACGACAATGCACCAGTTCACACGGCACTGTCTGTGAGGGAGTTTTTAGCCAGTAAACAAATAACTGTATTGGAACATCCTCCCTACTCACCTGATTTGTCTGGCCCTCAGTGACTTCTTTCTTTACCCAAAGATAAAGGAAATATTGAAAGGAAGGCATTTTGATGACATTCAGGACATCAAGGGTAATATGAGAGCTCTGATGACCATTGCAGAAAAAGTTCCAAAATTGCTTTGAAGGGTGGACTAGGTGCTGGCATCGGTGCATAGCTTCCCAAGGGGAGTACTTCGAAGGTGACCGTAGTGATATTCAGCAATGAGGTATGTAGGGCTTTTTCTAGGATGAGTTCACAAACTTAATTCTCCAAGCTCGTACACACACACACACACCATATATACATACATATATATATATATATATATATATATATATATATATATATATATATATGTATGTATGGCATATATCAACAAACATTTCTATAAAAAAATAATAGTGCTAAACTATAAGAATTATCTGCTTATGTCTCCTTATTTGGATTAATAAAAAAAGATAGCATACAGTTGAGTTGCAAGATTTGTATGTTGGTGTTAGTCAAATGCAATATTAAATGGCTTCAAGAACAATGGGAGAAAATTCAACAACTTGCTAATATGCTAACAAAAAGAGTTTCTTTCGTGCAGTCAGAAACCAAATCTACTTCAAACCAACTCACCTTCCTTCTTTCACCGCTGATTCCTCTCCATTGCTCAGACCTTTTCACAATGTAACTTAGTTCCTGATTGGAAATCTCCAAATCATAAGGTATAAAAAACTTGGTTTCTTCACTGTGGATGCGCTGAAATGCATCCAATATCCAAGAATCACTGTGCAATCTAAAGACAAAATCATGTTACCTGTTTTTTTTCCCGAACATTGTTTACTTTTTTCTTCAAAAATGTTAAACAATTTGTTTCTTTTTATCAATTTCTATTTATTTAGTTCATTATTCCAATTTCTTCTCTAGAAATTATTTGACTAAGATTCCAGAAATTATTTAAAAAATTCCTCCACTAAATATCATAATCCAACAACAATCTGGGGTTGCTTTTTCTTTGCAGTTATCTTGATAAGACCTTTATTTCTGATTTTTGATATCTAAGTAATTGTCAAAAATTGAGAAATATTTAGCCATTAATTTATATTTTGAATATCCAGGTTAGTTCAAATGTGAGAGATTTATCAAAGGAAGTTTAAAATTTGATTTATTCTACGTCAGTGAGTTGATTTTAGTGCCCTGTAATAGAAAACTCATTGGACCAGTTCAGTTAGCACACAGGTTTTGTTGGTTGGTTGTTTTCCAACATGAATGATAAAGTGACCAATTTGGGAAAGCACCTAACCTGATGAACTACTTATTTAATTTTTTCCCACTTTTCAAAACAACTCCAAATTTTAACTTGGAAGAACACTACTTTTCTTATGATACTAGTAAAGTGACAACAAAGTACCATACTGAAAAAACAAAACTACTTCATTGGTAACATTTAAATGAGTATTATAAACATGAATTACGTCAATGCTTAATAAAACTTTTACATTACATACCCCTAATTTCAAAAAAGGGAAAAATGTGTATTGTATCCATTATCTGTCAGGATATTTGTCTTAATGCAATATATGTACTTTTATTTTGAGTAAAATTGAAACTCTGGAGAAATATTATATTTATCATGTGACTTAGTGTACACTTGGCTCATCACATATACACGGAACTATTTTAAGAAGCACAGATCTGGGCCACTGAATAGTCTGTAGGAAAGATCATGTGGTTACCAGAGGGTAAGGGGGTGGGGGGTGGGAGATGAGGGTAAGGGGGATCAAATATACGGTGATGGAAGGAGAACTGACTCTGGGTGGTGAACACACAATGTGATTTATAGATGATGTAATACAGAATTGTGCACCTGAAATCTATGTAATTTTACTAACAATTGTCACCCCGATAAATTAAAAAAAAAAAAAAAGATCATGAACCCTGATGTATCCTAGTGCCAATAAACTACCCATTTGAGAAGGAAGTTTTTACCAAATCCTCAGGATATAAATTGGACTAGCAATATAGTTAAGCATCACATGGAAGTGGAAAATGGTAAGTATTTTATTTCAATGATAAGGATCATTATATTTTGCTTTAAATAAGTTAGATAATCAAAACTAAAATTTATTGATTGCCCATTATAACAACAGTTAATTTCACACCCATTGAGTTATCTAACCTTATATTAATTATGTCTTTTACATATCCATACATTAAAATAAAAAATGTTCGTCTTACTGTTTATAAGTTACAGAGACAGAATTTCAACTCAGAGCTAATACCAACGTTTATTTCATTCCATCATCTGAAGCTTCAGTGAAAATATCTGATACAACACATATCTTGCTTTAACGACCTGTCTTGATTCTTTCCAAAATAGTAAAATATTTTTTTATCCTACCCACCACATAAGATCAATGTGTCTTTTCTTTCCCCAATTATTTTGCACTCATCACAGAGTGGAAATAAAAGCAAAACTGCCACCCAGCATCACTGATGGCTCAAGATGGGCCATCTGGCTTGATGTCATCATGAAATGCAACTACTAGTCTTACTGTGCTTTGAGATTCTAGGTCGGCCATTTGAATGATTTGTTAGTTGTGTTGTTAAACAAGAACTAGTCTTTACCATTCTCTTAAGCTTGTTTAATGTAACATTCATCTTTTTCTTTTAATGGTGGTAAGACTTAATATAGTTAAATTACTGTCAATTTGCTGCCATAAACATTTTCTATATGAAGATTTTAAGTGCAGGATTATCAACAATGCAATTAACTTTGAATTAATTAGGAATCAGAGTCCTGTTTCTGCTAGCTTCTGTTCCTTTTGCCCAGAAAATGTCTGTCTCCTCTTTATATCTCCTTCATTCTGTGTGAAAGAATAATTATGTAAACATCCAAGCTGAGATCTACAGGATGGTAAACAAATGTTTTAACAGAGAACAAAATGGCACGCTGGAATATGGAAAGTGGTACAAAGATTAATTGCATTTTTAGTTAAAAGATTTTTTTTTGCATTTTTAGTGGCAGTTTCCAGTGAAAAACTTAATAATGGGTTGTTAATGAGTCAACCTACCACCTTTATTATGTTTTAGCACATTTTCCAGCTCAAAAGAGCCAGTTTACAGAAACAAGGAGAAAATCATCTATGGTTAAGTAAGCAAAATATTTTTAAAAAATAAATAAACTGAATGCTGATAATTTTGTAATTCACTTGATAATATAATCAGTCAAACAATATAACATTTATCCAAGAGTGAATTTTATCCTTTTGGATATTTATGCAGTCCATACTGATAAAAGGTGGTTCTACTGAAATTTCACAGGTTCTCTTTAAAAAGTTAAAGAGTCCATCTAAACATTAAGAACATTTCTATATGGATAAACAATGTAAAAACAGTTCCAATTTCATAAATAAATTAGACATTGGTAGACATTGATAAGAGACAGCAACAGACTATTTTCTCTATATGTACAACATTAGAGTCATTCAGTGAATATTAAGCTTAAACTTTCATTGATCATATTTAGTTATGAAAGTTGGGTATTTTCAAATGGGTCAGAAATAATACACACATGCATTTTCTGCCATTTGAGGGGTGTGTGTCTATAAATATAAGATTGAATTATATAAAATTGAAGACATTGGATGGCTTTGGAAGAGAGAAGAGAAAGAAAAGCAAACAAAAAAATTTAATAATTAGTGCGCATAGGAGAATTACAAGTTCATGTACTGTATTTGCAATTTTTGTAGGTTTGAATTTTTTTAAATATAAAGATAATTTTTTCTGATATTCTTTTGAAATATACGTGCTTATATGGTGATGGTTGCAAATTTGGATTTCTTTTAACAATACAACTATTCTGAAAACTTTACATTTTTTAATGATTTTTCTCAAAATGTAATTAAAAGAGAAACTATATTCTACCTGTCCATAAAGCCTTAGGCATTATTGTTTGTAGAAATAGGTCACATTTCATGCCACAGGTTTTGATGATGGCCAATAAAACAAAGTAATTTACAAATTCTTCTGCCCTGTATCCTACATTTGAAGTAATTCATTGCTTGGTGAGTGGCAGAAGCTATTATGTCTGGTTCACATCTGAATGTGGGTCATTTACAGAAATCTAGCATGTGACATTTCTTTTAATGCTAAAAAAGGACAAGTGTGAACATTTAGCTAACATAGTATTTTTAAGGGTCATGAAAAAGTTGGAAACTATAACTTTAAATAGCTCTAAATGCAAAAATATATGAAGATGAAGGAGAATCAAACATGATTGCTTATTCCTAACTCCACAAGTTACTCATAAATTTAGCAGCATTGCTTTATACATATTGTAGTCATTGTGCTTATGATGTAAATTGGAAAATTACTTATCTACTGGTATAATTATATCAGAATGCTGCAGGTATAGTTCCCAATAGACAGCATATAAACATTAAAACTTCTTTTAACTTGACCAATATATGCTTGTTAAAATTCATTCTTATTTTTTTAATGTTAAAATCCACTATTCTTTAGCAGAATTGTCACCACTTTAGATGAGGTTGTATGATATTGAAGTTTTATATGTATGGAGAAAGTGTTGTTTTTTAGCCTTCTAGAAACCCTTGAAACTCTTCATTCTCTCTAATAGTAACTGAAATTCAAATGGCTTTGGTTTGAAATTGTACTAAATAGAGAAAAAAGGAAATAAAAGGAAGAAGAATAAACTAAATAAGGGAAAATAATTTTAGAAAAAGGAAAAAGAAATTCAGAAAATACAAATGTTCACCCAATGGGAAATAGTCAAGAAGCCCACCCCTATTTCCAGAGATAGTATGTATCCTTCCACACATGTATAGTCTCATGTTCATAAGGGGGAAATTATGTTTTTAATTCATTCCTCATTAATATATTTATTCCGTCAACAAATATTCACATATGTCTACCAAATCCAAGTCCTTGGTAAGTGCAACCAGTGGGGAGGGGACAGGTGAGGAGGCCAGAAAGGGAGTGGAGAGGAGCCTGTGTGGGGCCTTGAGGCTGACGGGAAGATGACAGAGTGATAAGAAGAGCCCAGCGTATTAGGGCAGCGTAATCTGGGGAAGGCAGGGCTCAGAACAGGAGAACTCTTAATGTAAGAGCAATAGGAAGCCGTTGTATGGATTTAAGGTAAGAAGTGATATATATGTGTACATATATTTTTTAATTAAAAATCATTCTGGTTATTGTGAGGAGAATAGATTAAAAGAGGGAAGAGGAAATATAAGGAGACTAGTTGGAGGGCTAATGGTACAGTAAATCATAGAAGAGTTTAGGGCAGATTGGATAGAGAAAGGAGCCTATAGATACTAGGAGATAAAAAAGTTCAAGAGCTAAGGAGCTGCCAGAACCTGAAGCAGGTGGATACAGCGGGTGAGACAGAGAAGGGATTTGAGGACACTCTTGGGTTTCTTTCTTCCCTCTATCTCTCCCTTCCTTCTTTCCTTTCTCCCTAATTTCTCTCTCTCTCTCTCTCTCTCTCTCTCTCTCTCTCTCTCTCTCTCTCTCTCTCTCTCTCTCATTTTCATTCTTTTTCCTCCCTAGAACTAGATGGGTGATCTTGGCATTTACTGAGATAGGCAACCCTAGATGAAAAGGTACTTTGAGTTTCGTTTCAGAATGTTGAGTTGAAGTCCCGTTGACATATATATATATATATATATATATATATATATATATATATATATATATATATATATATATATATATATATATATATATATATATATATATATATATATATCAGAGTTAAACAAAAGTTCTAAGTTGTTGTGGGGACAGAGCCAGGAGTGCAGTTTCCAGGCTCTCGGCCTCACGTGGAAAGGTGCTGGCTCAGGTAGTAAATGGTCATCAACTGTGATTGCATGGCCATCAGCTGTGGCTAATTGGCCGTCAGCTGTAACCAGTGAGCCATTGGCCACTAGTATAACTGCTGTGGCTACGCTAGCAGAAAATGGGGGCTAGCAAGAAGCGGTGCAGTGAGGGTTGCGAACAGTGTGGTTCCTGCTTCCTGTGTCTCCAACCCAGCCGCCAGCAAGAATATAGTGGTATGACTCCCCAACCTACGGCTCGTGCGTGTTCCTTTTTGGCCTCACCATGTCCTGCGTTCTTATGGGGGAGCGGGACTAGAGACCCCGCAGGCCATCCGCACAACAGTTGTTTAACTAAATTCATATTTATCTTAAAATAACGAAATTTTAGAACTAAACTTAGCTGCCTAAATTACAAATCTGTTAGGAATATACTATTTAAATTAATGAATTGATCCCCAAGGAGCAGATCAAAGTTTTACACTTGATTTTACTATTCACATTTTAAAGATAAGGAAACCAAATCATAGAGGTAAACCTACTGCCAAAGGACACTGTGGGGACAGAGTCCCAGAGAGCAGTTTCCAGGCTTTCAGCCTTGCATGGGGGAGGTGCTGGCTCTGGTAATGAATGACCATCAACTGTTATTGGTAGGCCATCAGCTGTAACTGGTTAGCCAATTGGCTACTGATGTAATTGCGGGGCTGCGTTGATTGGTTGGTTTGTTGGCAAGCAGAGAAGTGAATGGCAGACTGCGGATCATGTGGTTACTACTGCGTATGTCTCGCAAGGCGGCCAGAGAGAATATAGTGGTATGACTCCCCTATCCATGGCTCCATGAGTGTTCCTTTTTAGCCTCACCATATCCTGCGTTCTTATGTGGGAGCGGGACCAGAGGCCCCGCAGGCCACCTCGCATGACAGACTCACAACTAGTAAGTGATAGAACCAAGATTCCAGCCAGGCCTGCCTTCAATCCAGGCATAGAACCACCACATCACACTCATTCATCAGGTGAAAACTAACCACAAATGTGAATTTTAAGTAATCTTGTTTTTAAAAATTAAGAAATATCATATACAAGTAATATTTCAGTTTTTGGATTTACAAAGACTGCAAAAGAATATCAGCTGAGCCAGTGGCCTAATGTGCAATCTTAGGAAAATTACTCAAAGTCACGAAGTCTTGGTGTTTTCATCTGTGAAAAGGAGATGATATCAATAGGTCCCAAATCACAGATTTGTTGTGAAGATTAAGTGAAGTCAAAGTCATCTGTGGGGACAGAGCCCCAGAAAGCAGTTTCCTGGCTCTCGGCCTCACATAGAAAGCTGCTGGCTCAGGTAGTAAATGGCCATCAGCTGTGGCTACTTGGCCATCAGCTGTAACCAGTGAGCCATTGGCCACTAATATCACTGCTGTGGCTACACTAGCAGCAAATGGGGGCTAGCAAGAAGATGGTGACTGAGCCTGCAAGAGGTGCAGTGAGGGTTGTGAACAGTGTGGCTCCTTGTCGTGTGGGAGACCCTGCTCGCTGCGCTATGTGTCATGCAGGGAGGCCTGCAGGGTCTCTGCTCCTGCTCCCCATATAAGAACACAGGATATGGTGAGGCCAAAAAGGAACACCCACGGAGCTGTGGGGGCAGAGCCCCAGAAAGAAGTTTCCAGGCTCTCGGCCTCACATAGACAGGTGCCTGGCTCAGGTAGTAAATGGCCATCAACTGTGATTGCATGGCCATCAGCTGTGGCTAGTTGGCTGTCAGCTGTAACCAGTGAGCCATTGGCCACTAATATAACTGCTGTGGCTACGCTAGCAGAGAAAAGAGGAAAGAGAGAAAGAATGGGGGCTAGCAAGAAGATGGCGGCTGGGCTGGCAAGCGTGGATGGCGGTTTGCGGACAGTGTGGATCCAGCCTCCAGTGAGAGTATAGTGCCGCCAGAGAGAATATAGTGGTATGACTCCCCCATCTATGGCTCCGTGGGTGTTCCTTTTTGGCCTCACCATATCCTGCGTTCTTGTATGGGGAGCGGGAGCAGAGACCCTGCAGGCCTCCCTGCACGACAAATGGCGCAGCGAGCAGGGTATGGTGCCGGCCAAAGCTCTCCAAAAGACGGTGGAGCAGTTTGTGCGTGTGAACACCCAGTCTGAGGAAGACCAGGAGGAGCAGCTGCTGGAGAGCTGGACCCCCGTGGAGGGGTGGGAGGACGTGGACGGTTCTCCCACCAGCACAGGAAAAGCCATGCAGCTGCTGGAGAGATGGAGCCCCGTGGAGAGGTGGAAAGATGTGGACGGTTCCCCAACCAGCACAGGCCGGAGAGAGCGAAGGTCGTTGCAGCCCTGTGGGCCGGGGAAGTTCCTGCTCAGGCAGCCCAGATGCGGGACTTATAGTCCCAGGAGGTAACGCTTGCTGAGTCATTCGTGAGAGATAAGGGTGAGGTCAAGGTCATCCCTCACCCCTAGGACAGCCCTGGCGAAATGACTATGGACTATGGGGAATTGCCTTCCATCCCTAATTTAATGGACCGCTTGACTGTTTGTTTGGGAACTGTTGTTAGTGGAACTGGGGGATATTTGCTTTTGTCTCTTGACTGGCCGCCATTGAGAATATGTAAGCACCTTGATTGTGAGTCGCTGTTGTTCCAGCAGGGTACCCTGAGAGGCACAGAGAGAGTGGCAGTGCCCTGAGAGCCCTGGCTGAGTCCAGGAAGTCTGGCTGAGCCCTGAAGATGCCCTGGCTGTGCCCAGGAAGTCGGGCTGTTCCCAGAGAGAGTGGCAGTGCCCTAAGAGCCCTGGCTGAGTCCAGGAAGTGTGGCTGTGCCCACAGAGAGTGGCAGTGCCCTGAAAGCCCTGGCTGAGTCCAGGAAGTGTGGCTGTGCCCACAGAGAGTGGCAGTGCCCTGAGAGCCCTGGCTGTGTCCAGGAAGTGTGGCTGTGCCCACAGAGAGTGGCAGTGCCCTGAGAAATCCTAGCTGTGCCCGGGGAAACTAGTGGTACCCTAAGAAGTCCAGGAAGTCTGGCCGTGCCCAGAAGTACTGGTGGTGCCCTGAGAAACCCTGGCCGTGTCCGGGAAGACAGGTGGTACCCTAAGAAGTCCAGGAAGTCTGGCCGTGCCCAGAAGCACTGGTAGTGCCCTGAGAAACCCTGGCTGTGCCCAGAGAGCCTGGCTGTGTCCAGGATATTGCATTCACCCCCAGGCTCCTCGCACAGGTCCCCTCGTGGAAGACGCTTGTCGCGTAGATTGTGAGGCGAGAGCCTGTAGGGGTGGAGTGTGGGGGCGGAGCCCCAGAAAGAAGTTTCCAGGCTCTCGGCCTCACATAGACAGGTGCCTGGCTCAGGTAGTAAATGGCCATCAACTGTGATTGCATGGCCATCAGCTGTGGCTAGTTGGCCGTCAGCTGTAACCAGTGAGCCATTGGCCACTAATATAACTGCTATGGCTACGCTAGCAGAGAAGAGGAAAGAGAGAAAGAATGGGGGCCTAGCAAGAAGATGGCGGCTGGGCTGGCAAGCGTGGATGGCGGTTTGCGGACAGTGTGGATCCAGCCTCCAGTGAGAATATAGTGCCGCCAGAGAGAATATAGTGGTATGACTCCCCCATCTATGGCTCCGTGGGTGTTCCTTTTTGGCCTCACCATATCCTGCGTTCTTGTATGGGGAGCGGGAGAAGAGACCCTGCAGGCCTCCCTGCACGACAGAGCCATAGGTAGGGGAGTCATACCACTATATTCTCGCTGGCGGCTGGGTTGGAGAAACAGGAAACAGGAGCCACACAATTCTCAACCCTCACTCTGCTGCTTGCCAGCCCAGCCGCCATCTTCTTGCTAGCCCCCATTTGCTGCTAGCGTAGCCACAGCAGTTATATTAGTGGCCAATGGCTCACTGGTTACAGCTGACGGCCAACTAGCCACAGCTGATGGCCATGCAATCACAGTTGATGGCCATTTACTACCTGAGCCAGCACCTGTCTATGTGAGGCCGAGAGCCTGGAAACTACTTTCTGGGGTTCTGCCCCCACACTCCTGCTTCGTGTTTCTCCAACTCAACCGCCAGCGAGAATATAGTGATATGACTCCCCTACCTATGGCTCCGTGGGTGTTCCTTTTTGGCCTCACCATATCCTGCGTTCTTATGTGGGGAGCGGGAACAAAGACCCCACAGGCCGCCCTGCACGACAAATGGCGCAGCAAGCAGGGTCTCCCGCACTACATCATCTATATATATTTTATTCAAACCAGGGTTTGTCACATAGTAAGTGCTCAGGAAATGGCAGAAATGACAGAAATTACTATTCCGTAACTGAAAGGAAAATATTAAAAACTGTTGAATCTTTAGTATGCCAATTTACATAGCATATGATGGAAGTTTTTTCTAAATTTCCATCTGAGATTCTGAGATGGTTGCCAGAGCCAATAATATATTAGGGTTAGGAGTCTACTTTTTTCTAATGGCGACGATGATCAGTTTTATATTCCCATGCACTGACTCAGGTTATGTACGTGGATCGGTTTTACTAGGGAAACCCAAACTATGAATGGGTCAACCAGAAGAACTATGGCAATCTTTTCTCAAATCCAGTTCATCTGTGTGGTCTTAGCCACTGGGCAAGTACAGGGCTAATAAGAGGTCCTGGTCTCATGCTCAAACGGAAAAGAAGGTGTTGTTTAAGCACTTAACCAGACTAAAGGCTAAAGCACCTTCTATGATTTGCACGTCGCAGAATGACAGCTCCTCTGCAAATGTTACCAAGTTCACTAGGAACCCGTCTGCCATTTTGAGGATCTAAGTATGCCTCGTATTAGCTTACTTACTAGATCACTGTAGAGAAAAGACTACTTGGGGAGGGAGGAAGAGGATGGAGATGAGGGATAGTGAAACTGAGGTTTGGAAATACCGTGTTTCCTGGAAAATAAGCAAGACTTTTCAGAATGACATCCCCTGAACATAAGCACTAATGCATCTTATGGAGCAAAAATTAATATAAGACCCAGTCTTATTTTTGGGGAAAACACAGTACCAAATCAGAGCAGAGGTCTGGTGAGAGGAGAGTTAGAGAACATTCTACATCTATGAGGTGTCTATCCCCTCCCTGGGTTCTCTGGACTTTTTACATACAGTGCCCAAATGTTTTGCATTTCCCCTGCTATGTATATCATCGCTACTCTTTTAAACTTCTCCTTCTGTGGTGCACTGCAATTTTTAAAAGTTGGTTATTGCCAAAGAATTCAAACTAAAAACCTATTCTAACCACTTTGATAAGTCAAATTAACACACATGAGAGCTGTGTATCTTTTCACACTTCTTCATTATATTCCAGCTGGGAGTTCAAAATGAAAAACACTTGGGAACTAGTGTCATTTGAACATACAACCTGTGAGCCACCTTTTATTTGAAAGAGAAGGTGCATCTTCATCATTCAAAAAGTATGTTCTTTTATTTAAAGTTTTTAATTCAACAAATATTTGTTGTGCGTCTATTGTGTTCTAGGCATTTTTATGGGGAAAAGAATAGTGAATTCCAGAATCCACACCTTGCCCTCCATCCCTGGTACATAGTTTCATGTTGTTTTGCCACCGTATTTCTTTTTTATTCTGACTTGACTACTTATGCAACATTTAAAATACATGGTTTGGAGAGTTTGACATCATTTTATGCAAATGTAATCCTCATTGTCTTGTGGCAGCAAACCAAAACAGTTGTTCTTTGTGTTTGATTATTTGTTTGTTCAATTGTTTTAATGATAAGTATGATCAAAATCTTTGAGGAAGAGTTTTATGGGTTATACACAATGCTGACAGAGAGGTGGGGATTAGCACTGATTCATGCACATTAACTATGTTTTCAGATGCAAGTACTTACATGGAAGTGGAAAAGAAAATTTCTCAAAAATGATCAAAAGACTTTACTGTAGGTGAATTATAAATATCTATTTTTGAAAAGAAGCTCAAGCCAGGGATTTGCATTGTTCCAATAAGACTGCACATTGTTGCTTCATTCATACACATATCTTCTTGGACCTGCTTGTCATTGACCAAAACGCACATTCCTGGTTTCCCACAAGTTTGGGATGAAAATAAAATTTACAGTAGATTATTTCAGTTTCTTTTATCCTAGAAGTATTTGAAGCAGGCTAATTTACCACAAGCCAATTCATTAAATGACCAATTAACAATTTAGACTTAACGACCAGCTTTTATTTTATCTTTATAAGAGAACATCATGTAACGGATGTTCAGTTTATCGCCCACCTAGCTTGTTGCACCTGCAGATGGGGACAGTTGGGGCAGAAATAGATCCCTCTATTTGCTGAAGGAAGGGTGAAAGGGGAGTCAGCATGTAGCATAAACTCAACTGCCCACATGAGAGACCTTAGCGTCTGAGAAACAGAGAGGGGATACTGATGGGCTTTCGGTAAATGGGCAATCAATGAATTTACCTGTATCCACAACCCTATTTTGGTTATAATCATTCAGTTTACTGGAGCTGACACAATGTGACATCCAAATCTTTTAAACAGGTCTATTCCTACACAACAAGCATGTCATAATGTGCACAGTCCATTCCTGCCTATTAGGGCACAGAGTGCCCATTACCAGGTGGCAATCTCGGGGAGGGGAGGGGGATGAAAATTGTTTAACTATATTATTAATTAGATAATTTTCAATTTTTCTTCTCTATGTGATAAATAATATTTTTGCCTTTAATCAGGAACATTGTAAAGGAGATTGATTCAGAAAGTGGAAAATCGTTGATTATCTTATACATATTCCCTAGACAATGAGTATGCTCATAACATTCTCATCAAAACCTGCCTTTAAATTATTTTAATCTAAATTAATTTTCCTAAGTAATAAATGACAGCAGCTAAAACTTATAAGGCTATTTGGAACTATTAAGTCAATGATTAAGAAGATATCAGCACCCCCAAAACTAATTAACTCGAGTACCAGTCTTTAAGATTTGTGTACAGGAGCAGAAAAGCTTATACAAATCAGGTATTTAACTTGTGGCTTTTCATTCTCTGCATGTTATTAAAAAATATGCAAGCAGCCTGTAGATGTTTTGGATTATTCAGATAAAGGATTTAGAGTTAAAGAATCTGTATAACAGAAGCTTTGCTCAGAAGGGATGAAAGGAATGCTGCAAAGCCAAATAAGAAGCAAATTACCAGGAGAAGTACAGATGGTCCTCAGTCTTTCTTTATGCCAATGCCTATAAATGGCCATCTATAAAAGTTTGGTAAAAACACAAATGTTTTAAAAGAATCCTTGGAAAAGAGAAGCTCTGTCTATTATTACACCGAAAACATAGCTTGATGAATTAAAATTACTTAAAATAAAACTAAGGAAGACAAAAATGGCAAAACAGTTAATATCTAGATATAATACCAACTTAAAGAACATACCAGTAAAATAAAAAATTAAAGGATATCTCATTTAGATCTTGACACTATCTACATCAAATTAATTCTATGTGGCTTATACAAGGAGTTCAATGAAAAAAATTCAAACTTTATAAAAATAGAAGTAAATAGCAAAATTTCTGAATGGGGAAAGATTTTTTTTTAATTTAACAGATATTCAAACAAGTCATAAAATGATCAAAAGACTTTACAGTATATGAATTATAAATACCTATTTTTAAAATCAGAAATGCATTTAAAATGTAACTATCAAATATTATATATATATTTGATATATATATGTATATATATTATATAACTCAGTAAGAAAAACATTTGAATGTTTGGTATAAAGAAAGGCAAAAGGACACTCAAAAGGCCATTCACAAAGAGGAAATACAGATGAATGACAAGTATATTAAGAATGTTTAGTTACTAGTAAAAAAAAATACACATTTAGAAAAGTATGAAATTCCATTTCTTATGTTAGATTATACAAGGTTAACACATGATGTGAACATGATTTGTTAAGTTCCCTCATGCATTGCTCTAGAAGTATAAATCCATACAAGTTCTCTAGAAAACAATTCTTCAAGAGTTTTTAAGTGTCTTAGAATTATCATACTCTCTGAACCAGTATTTCTGGACATCTAAGACCTATTCAAGAATAATTTAAAATGTGAACAAGCCCCTGAGTCTTAAGGTGTTCATCAGAATTATTTATAAGATTCACAAAAAATGAGAAACAATTTATTGTCCACAAATAAAGAAATATTTAAATATTTTATACTGCTTATATAGTATAAAATATTGTGTAGGCATTAAATGTTCATAAAGTAAAGAAAATGTAAATATGTATCATATAATGTTAAGTTTAAAATGAACAGATGCAGTTTTACTTGCAATATAATTTCAACTTTGTAACACTAAATATACATGGGAAAAAAGTCAAAAGAAATTTACCAAAAGGTTAATAATGTGTTGTCTAGATGGTGAGATTATTGGTACTTTTTAATCTACTTTTTTTATTCTTTTCCATAGTTTTGATTTTTTGTAGATAGCATATATTCTTCCTATAAGTAAAATCATTCAAAAGATGAATGCTTTTTTGAAAGTTATGAAATCCAGTCCAAATAATTGCACCCCACTCAAGAACCTCCTTCTACAGAGGCAAGGAACTGGCATACCAGCCACACATCCTCCCACTAGAGGTATAGGAGTGAGAAATTTTTTCCAGTAGAAACCCTTCAGCAAGAAATGACTCAGGCTCTTGGAGTAATGAGATCCAATCAGCCAAACTCAATGTGTCTAATCTAAAGTTTGCACAGCCAGTTCCCATAATGTGGAGCTTCCCGCACCCAGAGCTAGACAAAATTTTCTGCTAGCAGCCTGCACAGCAGACTTCCTCTCCTTTGTATGTTGCTAGCCAGGTTATCTTATGTTTTGACAACACTGATCCAAGAGCCCAGAAAGAGTTAGGGTTATTGCTTTAACACTGGGGCTAAGAATGCTAAATTAAATCAGTCAACATGCACAAATCTACATTGGCATTTATCACTGAGTTCTTATGCTTTCTGTGTCTCTTTGCCTGCTTTTACGCCAGAGCAAAACCACCCTTCACTGACCAGCTGCATCCAGTGAGGAAACATGTGCTTCATGGAAGAACTGAGCTGCCCAGCTCTCCACTATTTCAGGGAAAGATATTTTGCAAACATCAATAAAGAGAGATTTGTCAGCTGACATTGGAGTGACTTTATTTATTCATATGGAAAACACGGGTATTTTCTCTGTGGGAGATTACTGTAACTCTTATCGTTATCCAAAGGAATCAAGATAATCTGTTTCTAAAACAAAAGCAGAACCCACTTGGGGTTACTGAGCATGCCTAGTTCTGAATAGGATAGGCTAAGATGGAACACAGTGAGAGGTTAGGTTGAGTGAACAAAATTTATTTATTCCTCCTGGATTTTCTCAGCTTCATTGTCTATGATGTCCAAACACTCTGTCTCTAGTTGCCTTTTCCTTAATCAGTCCTCCATTTATTATAAACCTTCCTACTCTTCCTACCTACACTTCCCCATGTAGTAATGTTCTGTTTTATTCAAAACAAACTATTTGTTTTAGGTAGCAAAATATTAAATTCTAGTTTTTAATGCATAAATGCTGTGCTAACTTTTTCATACATTATAGGTATCCTGATAATAAAAATGTAGACTTTGGACAAAGAAAAGCATAATTGTAAATATTCATCTTATTTAAAGTGAGAAGAAATATATTGACGAAGAATAAATGATACATAATATTATCTGATAAAATTTGAGTCCCACAAAAGTCTGAACTACATGATATACATTTTTTTTTTTTTAATTCTCTAGGAAACCCTAGTCATTTAAAATAAAAGAGTAATGATCCATGTAGAGCCTCTTGAAATATCTAAACATACGAGTATGTGTAATCTTTACTATGTTACACACACACAAAAAATTGCTTAAAAATCTAGCAAATGAACATCCTTGCCTAAGGCCATATAACAAGTTAGTAGTCAAATGAAAACTGAATGATCATGGAAGACTTTTTTCCATTTCCTAGGAAAGTAAGAGCTCCAGAAGATGACATGCAATGCTCAGGACATGTCAAAATATAGAACAAGCCTGTGCCTTAACAACATACATCCCCTGGAGAATTAGACAATTTTACAACAGCTAAGTTAGTGATGTAAAGGCTCCTTCAGTCTAGTGAAGGAAGAATTGAGGAATGAGTTCACTTCTCACTTCATAGAAAATAATAATGGCGTATCATATATGAACTCCCTCAGCACCTTTCCAGGAACATCCATGCATTTGCATTCACCCTTATCTCTTTCCCTATTTCATCAAAAGACAAGATCTTTCTCCTAAATCCAAGTTTTGTCTCCACATGTGCTCTACCCCATGTTTTCAGAGACCTTGCTCAATTATCCTGCCTTGCTTAAACATTTTCAATATTTCTTTCTTTTAGAATTTTCAGACACACACACACACACACACACACACACACACACACACACACACACAGAGGGTGCCAAAAAATGTACATACACTTTAAGAAAGGAAAAAAACTATTAAAATTGTAATACTGAATATATACTGATAACAAAAGATGAATACGAGTCATGTGTATACATTTCTTGGTAACCCTGTTATATATACATATATTCAAATCACATCCAGATTAAAACCCACCCTTTCTAAAATATCTTTTTCTAACCCCTTTCCATTTACAGCATAGACTTTTGAAAAAAATTGTCAGAATCCCGACTCTATGCCTTCATCCTTCACTCAGCCCACTGCAATCTAGCCTGTACCCAACAAACCAATAAAACTGAAATCGTCTATATGGTTTTCCCTGAACTCTACACTCATATGTCCAACTTCTTACGATGCATTTTCCCTTGGCAATATCAAAGATATCTCAAAGTCAATATGAATGAAAATTTAACCCATTATCTCCTTTAAATGTTCACTCTCTATGTAATCTCTTTCTCTAAGGATGCTACAGACATCCGTCCATCTGGCCAACTCCAAAACTTAAAGTTGTACTAAATGTCATCCTTTCCTTCATCTTCAACTTCCCAAATGCCCCAAAGTTATATTGTATCTCTGAACAATCTCTTAAATATGCCACAACTTTCCATTTCCTATGTCATTCTCTTTTCTCTTAGCACTGTGCCTAGACTACTAAAATGTCTTTCTAACCAGATTTTTCTGCTTCTAAGCTGGCCAACGTTAAATCCACCTTCCCTTCTACTAGCAGAGTGATCTTCCTAAGATTAAAGCTTTAAAATCTTTCAATGTTTTTACTTTACGATTCGAACAAATTCAACCTTCACAACATAATATTTAAAACTTTCATCATCTGGTTCTTAGCTACGTTTCTAACCTCATCTCAGCCAACTGCCATCGCCCTGTACGTATCTTATACTTCAGACACATCAAAATACTTTTGATTCGCCAAATGTATCAAACAATCTCATGATGCTATGGTTTTATACATATTCCTTTTGTCTGCAAACATGCTTATCTCTGTTTTCCTTCCAGCTAAATTATATTAAAACTTCAATAATTACTTTTATTATATTTCAAATGAAGTGTTTGGCTACTGCCCCTATCCTCCTCCAGACCTGTATTGGTTCCTTTTCTCTGTGTTCCCAGAGACTCCTGTGTTGGCTTCTTTCAAGCACTGTTTTTTTGTTTTGTTTTGTTTTGTTTTGTTTTGTTTAATTACAGTGAGAACATTTAACATGAAATATACCCTACTAACAATTTTTAGGTGTACAATATAATATTGCTAACTACAGGCACAGTGTTGTTCAGTGTATCTCTAGAATATAATCTTGCATAACAGAAACTTTATACTTTTTAGATAGCAACTCCCTATCCCCCCACCCCCAGCCCTTGATACCTACCATTCGACTCTTGCCTCTATGACTTTGACTATTTTAGATACGTCATTTAGTGGAATCATGCAGTATTTGTCCTTCTGTGACTGGCTTATTTCTCTTAGCCTAATGTCCTCAAGGTTTATTCACATTGTCACATATTGCAGGATTTCCTTCTTTTTAAGGCTGAATAATATTCCAGTGTATGTATATACCACATTTTCTTTATCCATTCATCTGTTGATGGACAGTTCAGTTGTTTCTACATCCCAGCTATTATGAATAGTGCTGTAATGAATATGGGCGTACTAATATCTATTTGAGATCCTGAGTTTAATTCTTTTGTATAAATTCACAGAAGTCAAATTGCTGGATTATATTACAAACTTACAGTAATTAAAACAGTATAGTACTGGCATATATATAGATATATAGACCAATAGAGCAGACTACAAAGCCCAGAAATAATTCCATGCATGTACAGTCAACTGATCTCCAATAAGGATGCAAAAAATACTCAATGGAAAAATAATGGTCTCGTCAACAAATGGCGCTAGGTAAACTGAGTATCCACATGAAAAGAATGAAATTGGATGCTTACCTTACACCATACACAAAAATAAACTCAAAATGGATTAAAAACTTAAAGATAAGACTTGAAACTAACATTTCTATAAGAAAACATGGGGGGAGGGAAGCTTCATGACATTGATTTCGGCAATTGTTTCATGGATATAAAAAATGGCTTTTTTAATTATTATTTTTCAATTATAGTTGACATTCAATATTATTTTATATTAGTTTCAGGTGTACAGTACAGCAGTTAGACATTTATATAATTTACAAAGTGACCCCCCTGATAAGTCTAATGCCTACCTGGCATCACACGTAGTTATTACAACATTATTGACTCTATTCCCTATGCTGTATTTTACATCCCTGTGACTATTTCATAACTGCCAATTTGTACTTCTTATTCCCTTCACCATTTTCATACAGTTCCCTAACCTCTCTCCCATCTGGCAACCATCAGTTTGTTCTCTGTATCTATGAGTCTGTTTCTGTTTTGTTTGTTTATTTTGTTCTTTAGATTCCACATATAAATGAAATCATATGCTATTTGTCTTTCTCTGACTTTTTTCACTTAGCATAATACCCTCTAGATTCATCCATATTGTAGAAAATGGTTATATTTCATTCCTTTTTGTGGCTGAGTAATAATATTTCATTTTATATGTCTACCACATTTCTTTATCCAATCGTCTACTGATAGGCACTAAGGTTGCTTTCATATCTTAGCTATTGCAAGTAATTCTTCAATGAACTAGGCCTGCATATATCTTTTCATATTAGTATTTAAAAATAGCAGACAACAAAACCAAAATTGGACAACAGGGACTGTATCAAACTAAAAAGTTTCTGCACAGCAAAGGAGACCATCAACAGAGTGAAAAGTCTTTCTGGCACTTTTTATACTGCTTTGTATTTGTTGCTTTTCTTGTCTTTCTTCACATACATACATTACTTGCTAAATTAATGACCTGGCAAGTCAAACTCTATGATATTTAGGATCAAAACTGAAGGATGATTCTTCTTTCAGTGGTTCTGGCAAGGATGGGAAGAATGGAAGAAAGTGGGTTGGGAAAAGGAGAAAAAGAAAAAGAAAATTTTAGAGGAGCTGTCTCTATATAATGGAAAAAATACGTTTCCCCAGAAGTCAAATAATTTCTTGGCTGGTCTTAATGGCAATTGCTACACACAACTAAGGAGCTTTCTACCTTAGCCATGCAGACATGGCTAAGTTCTATAATAACTTCTCTGCTTTAACCATGTTCTCATAGCCTCCCTCAGCCTCACAACATAACACCAAGACTGGAGGCTGAACACTGTAAAGAACCCAAGAAGCACCTTACCTGAGACAATACAAATACAAAACCAAAGAAGAAATGATGAACAGGAGGATGTAAATTAGAACCGTGAGGATTACACCAGGAACTCCTGATTGCATGGTTCTTACGAATGCCCAGTATAGCTTTGCTGCATCAGCTACAGGAGTGTCCCCATCATGTGTAAGCCGCTGACAAAAGAAAATACAAATTAAGAAAATATATAGAGAGAAACACTGGTCATAAAGTTAGATTAATTTAAATACACAAAGACCATATGATCCTATAATTTGTTTTTAAATTCAATTTTCAAGGTACTACAGATCACTAGATCTTCAGTCGTACAACGGAAAAAAAGACTGGGATTGCATGGTTGGTTTATCAAGTTTTTCTCATTTTCCTTATAAGCTTTTAAATATGTGCATCCTATATGCAATTCATAAAGTAAAAGGCATGTTTTATTTATGTACTATTAACTTCTGAATTTAATGAGCACAAGATATGAAGAAATTAAATAGGGTGGTAGAAAAATTCCTTTCTGTCTGTAGCATACTTGAAAGGAATTTAATTTGTGCTATGCATAAAATAGATGGCTCATTTTAGAAACTTATAAAAAAAGTTAACAGGCTATTAATATGAGCTTGAAAACCAAAGTTTACATTAGGTCAATTTACAAATAAGTCCTTATTTTAGACAAGAAAAAAATGTATTCTATGTTGGGTTAGAAATAAATACAAAGCAATGAGGTCTTTAAAAACAAACCTAAAGCATTGTCATATGACATCTTTGACCTTTGAGTTTTATAAAACATGAATGTTCTTTAATTATGACTCTCACGATATCAAGTGGATGTAATATGCAATATAAATGTAAAGCAAAGTATTTTTTCTCCAGTGTAAGAGAGGGGAAAGAATTTCTTTATTGTTTAAATTGACAATTACATAAATGTAACTTAAAAGGTCATGTTCAAAACTAGCTAATAAGAATTACATACGTATAGGTAGAAACAGAAGCCCAGAGAGGTTAATCTGTATCGCCCATACACCAAAATATCCTTTAGTGACTGAGCAGTGACTAGAATTTAGATGTTCGTACTTTCAGCTACTGCTGTTTTCACCACCCCACCAAAACTTTTATTTTAAGATTCTGTACTTGTTACTTGGTCTACTTTGCAAAATGTGAGTCTGTTGCTAGGACCTTAGGCAGCAGACCTGCAAGAGTTGCCATGCGTTTCTCCTAATCCAGATCTTACCTTTCTGTTGGTTTTCAAAGGTAAAGAAATAGACATGGGATTAATCAATGAAACGAAAAATAATTATGCCAATAACATAATCTAATTAATAGAGGCTAATCATTCATTTGACCCACGTGTATTGTACTGAATGCTGATTATATGGCATTAAGCTGTGAAGACAGTGAATAAAATTAGACAAAAGCTCTGCTTTCTTGGACCTTACGTTTAAGTGTGTGTGTGGGAGGGGATAAAAAGACAAGAATATAAGTAAGATTAAATAATATATAGGGTATTTTAGATGATATTATGAAGAAAAATATAAAGCAGAAAAAAGTGTAGGAGGGATGGGGTGTGTTATTAAATATTACAATCAGAAAAAATATCTTTGAAAAGGTATCATTTGAGCAAAGACCTGAAAAATATAAGGGAATGAGCCAGGTGCCTCCCAAATGACATCCGTCACACAATGCCCATACTGCGTCTTTTTTTGTGTATATTTTTATTCCTTATCTAGAGTGTGAGTTCCTGCCTGGGCCACGGGGCAATGGCTGTTGCATCTTGTATCATCCACAAAGCACAGGTATCATCACTTCATTATAATCACGTCCTTGTTCCTTTCATTTTATATGTATGGGGTCAGACTTTTCTAAGTTTATACCTAGTTGGTCTATCATTTGATTCTTCCAGCAATATAGTGAAGTGAGTAAGGCAGATGTTAATATTTGTAGGTATTATTACCTTTTTTGTGATGCATATAGGAAATTGAAAACTGGAGAGATTAACTGACTTATCCAACATCACATAGCTGACATATGGCAGAACTGGGACCGGAACCCAGTTTCCCTGACTTCAAGTCTGTGCTCTTTCGATTACTCCATAATCACTTCTAACAGGTTCTCAAGAATGTATTGAATTGAAATTCTTGCATTCTACCTTTCTTTGATCTTTGTTCTTGTACGTTATTCTTACCTCACTGTCTATATTTAGGGCAGAAACAATGCCATATTTATTCTGTATCTTTTAAAATCCTGTGCAGAGAGTACATAGTCAATAAATACATGCTGATCAGTTAAAACATTCAAAAGCAAAATTTTCCTCTACTTTTTACCTAGATTAGGGCTCAAGCAGAGAAGAAAATTATGAACTCAATGGAACTGTTGAACATACTGTCACCAGTGGGGGTGGGGAAATGCACTGCCAACCTCTGAGCAGCAAACTGAGAGACTGGCCAAGTATTATTAGCAACATTGACCCCCGCTCAATGCGTTGATCTCAAACCATTACACTTGCCACGCGTCCTTTTAGATTGCCATGAGAAAAGTTAATTTAGAACAAAAACTATCAATAAAATCAGGTAGCATCTCTTTTGGCTGGCTGATCGGAATCAAACATAGATGATCCTCAGCTTGTTAAGACACACAGCTTCTTCCCAGAAGCTGAGCCCCATTTCAGAGTTTTTGCCTCAGTAGGTTTGATGCGGGCCTGAGATTTTGCATTTCTATTAAGGTCCAGGTGACACTGGTGCCTCCCTTTGTGAACCACTGCTTTAGAACAGTACTTCTCAAAATTCAACGTGCTGTTAAATTACTGGAGAGCATGTTAAAACACATATTTTGACCCAGTTCGTGGGAGTGTCCAAATGTGGAATCCAGTGCTGCTGCTCTGGGGGTTATATGCAGCTTTAGGGTTTTCTAAAGACAGCCAAAGGAGATGTCATCTGCAATGAGACGTGATAGATTCTAACTGAAGAGTCAATAATTATGCAGCTTGGTAGTGAGCCATCAGCTTTTTTCTCCAAGTAGGGAAAGATACGGTGCTATACTCAACTCTTAGAATCCAAGTCAGCTTCCATCAGGTTACAGACCTCTGCACTGGTTCTGAGCCGTCCATGCTGGAGGCTACTTACCTATAGATTACATCAGAGACCCTCCGAGTAAATTAGGACTGCTCATTTTCTCAGCTGCCTTTGATAGAGTGGACCATTCATCTATTAATCTCTCTAGGGGACCTGATTAGAATAAGGAAAGCCTTTCCAGGAAGGCTGCAGCATTTCCTTATGAGGAGATCTCAGAAGATCATAAGGGACAGCTGCCTTTCCTCACCAAATGGCTTTACATGTGGTGTTGCAAAAGAATCAGACTGGCACCCCGCCTACTCAATGGGCACATCAGGCCTCTGGGAGGAACTGGGAAACGCCATGGGATATGATCCTACCAGAATGCGGAGAGCAAGCCTGTATACTTCTCCTGCTCAACAAACCATGATGGCAGTCTCTTCCTCTCTAACCTAGAGTCTGAGAGAAGTAGGAATGTAGATGAAATCCAGTTGGTTCCAGCTCAGTCAACTCAGAATCAGAACGAAGCTGATCTGCAAGGGTGAAAAAACTTAAAGATGTGTAGGGACAGAGCAAGGAGTGCAGTTTCCAGGCTCTCGGCCTCACGTGGAAAGGTGCTGGCTCCGGTAGTAAATGGCCATCAGCTGTGATTGGATGGCCATCAGCTGTGGCTAGTTGGCCATCAGCTATAACTGGTGGGCCACTGGCCACTGATATAACTGCCGTGGCTACGCTAGCAGAAAATGGGGGCTAGCAAGAAGATGGTGGCTGAGCCTGCAAGTGGTGCAGTGAGGGTTGCGAACAGTGTGGCTCTTGCTTCCTGTTTCTCCAATCCAGCCACCAGCGATAATATAGTGGTATGACTCCCCAATCTATGGCTCTGTGGGTGTTCCTTTTTGGCCTCACCGTGTCCTGCGTTCTTATGTGGGGAGCGGGAGCAGAGACCGCACCTGTCACCCCGAACGACAAATGGCGCAGCGAGCAGGGTACGGTGCCGGCCAAAGCTCTCCAAAGGGAGGTGGAGCAGTTTGTATGTATGAACACTCAGTCTCAGGAAGACCAGGAGGAGCAGCTGCTGGAGAGCTGGACCCCCGTGGAGGGATGGGAAGACATGGAAGTTTCCCCAACCAGCATAGGCCGGAGAAATCGAAGGTCATTTCAGGCCTGTGAGCTGGAAAGTTCCTGCTCAGGCAACCCGGATGAAGGACTTCTACCCAGGAGGAAACGCTTGCTGAGTCCTCCATGGGAGATGAGGGTGAGTTCCAGGTCATCCCTCACCCCCAGGACAGCACTGGCGAATAACTATGGACTATGGGGAATTGCCTTCCATCCCTAATTTAATGGACCGCTTAACTGTTTGGGAACATACCACCACGTAGTAGAACTGGCGGATGTTTGCTTTTGTGGCTTGACCGGCCTCCATCAAGAATATGTAAGCACCTTGACTGTGAGTCGCTGCTGTTCCAGCACAGTACCCTGAGAGGCCCAGAGAGAATGGCAATGCCCTGAGAGGCCCTGGCTGAGCCCAGGAAATCTGACTGTGCCCAGAGAGAGTGGCAGTGCCCTGAGAGCCCTGGCTGAGCCCAGGAAGTCTGGCTGTGCCCAGAGAGAGTGGCAGTGCCCTGAGAAAACTAGCTAAGCCCAGGAAGTCTGGCTGTGCCCAGAGGGACTGGTGGTGCCCTGAGAAACCCTGACTGGGTCCGGGGAGACTGGTGGTACCCTAAGAAGCCCAGGAAGTCTGGCTGTGCCCAGAAGGACTCATGGTGCCCTGAGACACCCTGGTTGTGCCCAGAGCCTGGCTGTGTCCAGGATATTGCATTCACCTCCAGGCTCCTCGCACAGGTCCCCTCGCGGAAGACACTTGTTGCGTAGATTGTGAGGCGAGGCCCTGTAGGGGGGGGAGTGTGGGGATGGAGCAAGGAGTGCAGTTTCCAGGCTCTCGGCCTCACATGGAAAGGTGTTGGCTCAGGTAGTAAATGGCCATCAACTGTGACTGGATGGCCATCAGCTGTGGCTAGCTGGCCCCGCACGACAGATGGGATAGAAAATACAACCACTTCTGACAAACGAGGTTCCCTCTTCTGATCGGTCATCAAGGTGTTCAATGGTACTGAGGCTTCAGTGCAAGCTCGCAGGCTAGAACAGGAAAACAGGTCAGCCTGCTAAGCTTTCCTTGACCCGTGGTTGCATCTCCATTCTTAGCAATGGGACTAGAAATTAAATACACCGGTAGTCTCACTGGGCACTGCTTTTAATTCACTTTAATAATGTTACATAATCTATCTACATGGTTGCAGAGTCAACTATCGCACGTGTCTGCAGTTTCTAAGCATTTCTAGCAGAGGTGATTCCACTCGGAAATAAGCAGTCAGAATTCTCCCACAAAGCCTAAAAAAGCCATTAGTGGAGTCAGTGCATTGAGGACCCCAGTCTCTTTTAGAGCGGCCCAGAAGCCCTGAGCAAGTGCAGGCCCAGCCTAGCAAACAGCAAAGGGAAGGGAGAGGCCATCTGGGTAAAGTGTCTAGCACCTTGTCACATGTGGTCTGGTCTATGGAACCAGCATCTTCAGCATCACTTAGGAATCTGTTAAAATACAGACTCTGGCCACCGGCTGAATCAGAATTTGCATTTTAATCACATCCCAGGTAACGTGAAAGCACATTAAAGTTGGAAATACACTGCTCTAGAACACTGTGGCCTGAGAGATGGAAATGAAAACAGCAACAGGCCTTTGCTGATCCTAGCTGCTAATCCCAGCACCCACCAACATCTCCATGAATGCAGTTTGGTAGCAGTTTGGTCTTTAGTTCTAAAAGCATATTATTAATGGAAGAGTCCATTTGAAATACAGTTAACAATAGAGTCCATGAACACAACCCATCTCTATGATCTGCTTGGCACAACAAATATAGTCTAAACACATATATACTCGTATATATCAATTGTAAAACTTTTTCTTCTTAAAAGGAGAAATATACTAGTTGTGGAATATTATTGCATAATTAAGATAATTTATAAATGAATATTTTATCATATTGATTTATTTATAGTATCCATCTGCTCTCTTGCTTGGGGCTATGTTTCATAGCCAGATCTAGAGTACAAAAATTTAATTAAAATTCAGATATCCTTTCCCTTTCCCTATTGAAATTGCTTGAAAATTTGATGACTCCAAATTAAAGTATTTTTTGGCTTGAATTATTTCATTATTTGTTCATACCTTTCATTTTGGTTTGGTAATCTGATCTAAACCTTTTGTAAACTTCAATGAAACTAGATAAAGTAACTAATGTCAGGTTTTGGGTGGTGGTTAATTGGCATGACAGTAAAGCTTCCCCATTGAGCCTTCTCTTGCTGGAGCTTTGGCCCTTTCAAGCTATATTGGCATTCCTAGATTTTCCCAGCATGCTCGCCAGATCTTTCCTATGTAGCTATGATGTCAGTGGTTTTGGAAAATATGGTCCCTGGACCAACAATGTCAATGTCATCTGGGAACTTGTTAGAAACGCAAATTCTTGGGCCTTACTGCAGATCCCAAACCAGAAACACTGGAGGCAAGGCCCAGCAATACTTATTTTAACAAGACTGGCAAAGATCTAATGCAGATTAAGGTTTGAGAATCAGTGCATTCCAATAACGCTCACCAGGAAATCTGAGGCCTTGAAAATTGAAAGCAACAAGAGATTTGGGTGTTACAATAAATTTACATGAATCTTTACATAAATTTTGCCTAAAATTATAGCCCCAACTTTATTAGTAAATATTTTGATGTAATCAAATAATTGCCATCAGAAAAAGCATACATTTGATTTCACAAAACAGTACAATTGGTTCAAACTTTGAAGCAGAGATTTTAGTATAATGGAAAAAACAAAATACCAGCCTTGGAATTTATAGTCTGGGTTCTATTCCTAGTGTGGTATGCTGGTTATGTAGCCTGGGACAAATCATGCAGTTATGTGTGTGTAAGTTCTCTCAGTTGTAAAGTCAGAAAAATGCTTGTCCCATCAACTTACAGTGTTATTGTAAATATATAAACAAATAAATTAAATTGAGTGAAGTTGCTTGAAAAATACAGAGTGTTCTTCAAATATTAGAATCATTATAAATATTGTTTATACCTCATCGTGTACTCTAGCACATCATTCATAATAATGAAATTCTTAAACTATATTTTAGGGTGAAAAATGTAACATTTTTGTCATTTCATAAGTATCCAAAAGTCAAAATAAATGTCTATGGAGTGATTTTTTAAAAAATGTATTTATTACTTACAAATGTTTTAAAAGCTCTTATTCTTCTTCTCCAGTGTATTTAATACGGAAGAGTATGTATTAGATTCTAAAGTAAACAAATAGCCTAACCAACTAAAGGAACCAATTAAAGTATGATTACTTTTCTGTAAAGTGTCACTATGAAATATTTTTAATATTGAAAATAGTTACCAACAATAAGTTACAAAATAAACTTCTTTGTAGCAATTTTGAAAACATGCCAACTAGCTTGGATTCGATCTCCACCATTATTGCCTGTTTATTTTGCAAGTTTTTAAACTTAAGACTGTCAAGACTACACTTCAATTGATTATATTAGACATCCACAATTTTTTATGATGATGAGGAAAAACTCAAAAACTCCACTTTAAAATGAATATTGAATTGTTGATGAATATTGAAACTTCCCTTGCCAACTGATTTGTGCACTGAAGCTAAATTCTATGTCAAGGACTCATATTCCCATTATCTTTCTTGACTTACCCCCAGGACTGTATCCACTATAAACACTGCCAATGGGTCGAGAACTGTCCATAGTCCCATGGTAATGATTAACTTTGACAAGACGTCAGGGCAGTAGGCAAACAGTAGCTGACAGCCCCATCTGATCAGAAGCAAAGGAAGGATCATTGCATTCAGCATTAAAGGACCCATGACAACCACAAGCAACTCTTCTCTAATGTGAACTGAAGAAGGTGGGTAGCAAAGCTCAACTGTGAGAGGGGAGAAATGGAATCTGTGGAGAAAACAAAGCAAACGTATGTGCAAAGAAAAATTATACACGCCAGGTGCACAAAACAATTCAAAGAACTATGTGCTTTGTTTCACTAGTTTTAATATTGAAAACTTGACACTGAATAGTACTCCAGGATAAAGTATTAGGAGTAGCTATCTTTTTCTGACACCTTAGTACCACCTCAACAGCTCACATTTCAGGAGAAGGCAAATTCTACCTTGTTCATTGTTTTTGTGTCATATGCAGCCATAGAAAGGACATGAGCCTTATCCACTGAGCAGAGCATTCTAGCAACTAAGAACTTCCCTATGGTTCACACATACCTTAGGTAGGCTATTTGAAATGCAGACTATACTAGCAAATTTACTAATGGGTCAACTGTTAACAGAAATCAGAAATACAAATATGTCTAATAATTCTTCAGAGTTTTAGCATAGCTGATTAATTTTGTTTGTGATTCCTCTAGATAGACTCCTAAATACAACAATAACAATACCACTGACAAGAAAACATGTCAAATTTCTTGGTTGTTCTAAAAGGGGCAACTCGGCACAACCTAAGGACTAAAGGGTTGAATCCAAGCTGAGCCCAGTAATTCACTCAGCCTTGACCCAGGCGTTGGCACCCTCTTTCCATGCAGAGTGAGATTTTCTTGCACTCGAACTTTCCCCTCCCTGCATTGCAGCCTTTGTAAAGCTGTTTTGTCGTTAATCCTGCTTGTGGATTCTACTTATCAGCTGTCTACTAAAAAGAGTTCTTCATTTTATCCACTCTTAATCTTTGCTTTAGGGAAGTTGTATGCTTTGTTCTTATGCTGTTGTGAATATCAAATAATGTGTGTACATTTCTTAGCAGAGAACCTAAAATAGAACAAGAGCAGAAGAAATGTTCATTGTTGCTACAATGTGACATGGAGCTAATGTATGATTCAAGCTGGTGGATGTAGACAATAGCCAGCAAAATACCCTATAATACCTGAGGTCTTCTGTTGCTTAAGAAAGTTGATAAATTGAGCTGTCAAGAGACTTTTGCAGTTTTGTTTTATTAACTACCCATAAAGATAGAACTTCCTTTTCTATTGAAGAAGTAAAAGAGTGGATAGCGAACAGCACAGCCATAACACTTGTTCTTTCTGCTTTGGAAACCCTCACACAAAAAGAAAAAGAAAAAAAAAAAGAAGAAAGAAAGAGAGGAAAGAAGGGAAGAAGGGAAGGGATATAGTATTTACATAAAAGTTCACTCTTGAAGATCCAGTTATTTAGTGTATATAAATTTGCATATTCACCAACATTCAGATACTTGTGATTTAATTTTAAAAGACAAACAAAAACTACATGTGTGTATATATGATACAGACATATATCCCTTTTCATAGTGTCTCAAAGTTGTTTGCAATCTTCTTAATCGAAAATATACACACGTCTTTATTTTTATCTATACCATCTACATTTGAGAAAATGAATTTTACTTGTATTGATATCAATCTCTCTGTCTATCTATAGTGTCTATGGAATCATGTTTATGGAGAGATAACCTTTAAAGTGTCATCTTTTTCCAGAGGATAATGGCCCAGAAAGCTGTCTGGGCTTGAGTTTGGTAATTGTTTGAATTCAATCATTTTGCAGAAGAAGCAATCTTTGTCTCTCTGAGTATAGGTGATAAATCATACTTACATTACTTCTAAAATACCATTAGCCTAAGTCACTCTGATAAAATCAAAATAGAATAAAATATTGTTGCTAAACTCCTTTTTGGATTTTGCTCAGATATTAGAACATATTTGAATCTGCTAACATTTAAATATATATTGATGTACCAATTATGTATTTGTATATATAGGCCCATAAGATGAGAATATAACTGCAAAAGACGTTTCTGCTCTTAGATAAAAACATTTTTGTCTTTTCAAATCATACCGGCATTTTAGTTCTTATAGTAAATGGACGGGAGAGGAGTTTTGTACTTTCATTTGGCCTATCAAGATGAAAATACATTCTTTTGACTTTCAGGGGAAAGCACTCACTTTGTAACAGGAGTTGAAATGGCCTGGAGGAAAAGCCACTGGCTAAGGTAATGCAGGTAGAGCCTCAGGAACCAGAGAGAAGCCATCAGCAGGATAATATACCAGAAGCCCTGGCTTCGCCATTGAGCTAATTGAAGTTCTGAAAACACTGACACCAGCAAAAAATGGAGATGCTTGAAAATTCCTCCAGGTCCAGGACTATCAGCAACTGAAGAACAGCTATAAACAAAGAAATAATAGATGAATTCTAGGCTCAAAGCACAACTGAAATAAAATATTTTGAGAATAATAATAAAGACACAGTGACAGTAAAATTGAATGAAGTTATTTCTTGAAGACTTAAGACTCAAATTATTTATGTTTATTTTTTATGTAATTGAAGACTAAAGGGGAACACAAAGAACCATGGACACGGAAACACAAATGAAAATCACAATGAGGTATCTCCTCACCCCAATTAGGATGGCTACTATGCATTGTTTTAAAAAGCCAGAAAGTAACAAGTGTTGATGAGGAAAAATTGGAATTCGTGTGCACTATTGGTGGGAACGTAAAATGGTGCAATTGCTATGGAAAACAGTATGGCGGGTCCTCAAAAAATTTAAAAATAGAATTACCATATGATCCAGCAATAACCCTTCTGAGAATATATCGAAGAGAATTCAAAGCAGAATCTCGAACAGGTATTTGTATACCCATGTTCGTAGTACCACTGTTCACAATAGACAAAAGACCCAACTGTTCATCAAAAGGAATATTATTCAGGCTTAAAAAGGAGGAAAATTCTGACGTATGCTACAATTTGAATGAATTTTGAGGGCATTAGGCTTGCTAAGTGAAATGAGTCAATAGCAAAAAGACAAATACTGTACAATTTCCCTTACATAAGGTACCCAGAGTAGTCAAATTCATCAAGACAGAAAGAAGACTGGAGGTTGCCAGATTATGGGGGGAAAGAGAAATTGGGGAGTTTTGTTTAATGGTATAGTTTTAGATTTGCAAGATAAAAAATGTTGTGGATACTGAACTATATACTTAAAAATGATTAAGATGATAAATTTTATGTTATGTGCATTTTTCAACAATTAAAATTTAAAAAGAAACATGGAAGGGAACAATTATAAAAAATAAAATTATTTTTTTAAATCTTTAAAAATCTGTAATACATCCCTGCTTCTCTCATCTACCCACAATGATCCCTCTTTATTAAGATTAAATTTAATAATTTGCATATAACTTGTTAAAAGTTAACTATTTCATTTTAAAAAATGAAATGAGTTATTCATATATCATAAGACTATATGAATGAGAATTTAAAGCTAAGAAATCTTTTATTTCTTAACACAATACTGACATTTTCTGTTAAAACTAAACATAAAAGTTATTTTGATTAGTTCTGGTTGCTTCTTTGTTTGATAATGAGAGCAAAAGCTATTTTCAGAGTTTCTAAAATTACAGTTTTTGACAGGAGAAAGAATGAAAAGTCTATCTGAAAATAACTGTAGAGGCAGAAATTCTCCACCGAGTCCCAAGAATATATTCAGGGAATATACAGTAGAGTTACCATAGCTTAGTGAGAGCATAAGCTCTGCAATCTGACTGCCTGGGTATAATTTCTCTCTATGCCTTAGTTTCCTCATATAAAAAAGAAAGATAATAATAATAATAATAATAATAATAATAATAATAATAAAATAACCTAGGCTCAATATGATAACTAAATTAACAAATGTAAAACCTTTTTAACAGTGCTCACCCTGTGCTATTATCACAAAATAATAAATCCACAATCTGCTGCCTCTCCCTCTCCCCTTCCAATATTTGCCAGAGCTACATTGAAATAGGCTGGCCTTCATCAACTCCAAGAAATGTAGAACTATCTAAACGATGATATAGCTCCTTTTATTTTTAAAGAGATATAAACATAGATAGGCATATATTTGTTATTTAATTAAAACAGTAAATATCATCGGTAAATACCATCATCAGTTTAATAAAAGTTTAGTTTTATAATCAGTAATCGATCTTTATAAAACTAGTCTCCAAGTTCCTGGATTATCTTGTCTAATTCTCTTCTAGAAAGATATTTTAGAATAATTCAGTAATTTTCTCAACCAAATCTAGTCCTGAAAATAAACGTTACCAAGGGAGAAGCTGTTCCCTTAGTAAGTAGTTCAGTGACGTATTAACTACAAATAGCAGGTGGAGACAGTTTGAGAACCTAACAGAAATGGAATTTATAGACAGTCAAAAGATTTCACATATAAAAGCTCATCTCTCTCTCTAAAGATTATCAAATATGATGAAAATTGTATCATGAGAAAGAAAAGATAAATTATAGAAACAAGATTCTTTGTGGGGGAAAAAGAAAAGAAAAAACTAACAACAGATTTTAAAAGAAAACTCACTATTGCCCTTAGAATTTCCATCCAGGAATTGAGCCTTTTGGTCTGCACAGGACTAAACAGGCGCCACACTTGACATTGACAATTTCGTTTTGTTCTTTTTCTGTGTATTTTGCCATGAAGGTGTAGAGCATCATCTAAGTGAAAACTACATGCAGTCTTTGTACTCAGCATGCTTTTCAATTACACAAACAAGGAACAGTTAAACAGGAAACAGGCCCCCAAGAGGCTTTGGTTTACTAATGACAATATAGTCAGGGGACTGACTGTCTTATAGAAGGATTCCAGAATACCTAACTACATTTACCATCATGTGAAATGAAACCCAGAACTTTCTACACTGCTAAAGCAAAATATTCTGTGCATGATCTCTTCTTCAGTTAATTATTCTGTCACTGTTTTGCCTCTTCAAAGAGAAGAGAAAATCAAACACAGATTTAGCATTGTGTTGTTTGCAAAAAACTAGAAAATCCCAAATGATGCAAAACAGAAAAGACAGTAGCTTCTTTGACCTTTGGAAATTTCCTGTTCTTTTCATATCCATTGACATAAATGACTGGCAGTTGAAATGTTTATGCACAGAACCCATTATGAAGTCATGCCTTTACTATTAGTTTCACTGATAAAGTGTTCCCCACCCATATTCAGATACACATGTTTGTTTGTGGGACATTTGATTTCGAACGAATAACACTACAATTTCACTGTGTACAATTTATATCTAATTCAAAATATTCAGGTATCTTGTACCTAGTCAACACAATTCAGTATTTATTTGTATTTGTTTGTTTAACAATGGAAACTATAGCATCAGGATTCAAAGAATTGGGAAAAAACCTGGAATTAATCATTTAGAGTTTAAAAAGTTATATGTGGACAAGTTAGAAATTAATAAAAGAATCAGTTGATACTAGATGATGTAAAATGAAAAGGTATATTGAAAAACTCATTAATTGAACGGAGCTAGTCACGTATAGCTTTATAAACAATTCCGATATGACAACATGAGACTGACAGTCTTTTTCTCTTAATCGTTTTGAATTTGCACTTGAAATTTAAAAGTATGCTGATATAGAATTTCATCCACAACTAGCTCTCCATATATTGTTTTAGAAATACACTGTATCCAAGAGAATATTCCGCTTCTGCGTTTCAATACTGTCTTCAAAGAAAGCATCTTTTTTATTGTTGTGTACATGCAAGACACATTATAAAATGCAGTGCCATTGTGCAATATCTTCATCCACATTTCAACTGTTCTTTCCTTCCTCTGTAATCTTTCTTGGTTATGTACAAAGAGTATGACCATCAAAAGGATAATAAATGGCCTCTGCCACTGGGGTGTGTAATACGTATAGAGGGAATTGATTTGTTGGTTATGAAGGAAGCCATAGAGCACACAGATCACTGCAAAAATTACATTGAGGCCAGCAGCTACTCCCCAGTTCATGCAGGCAGCTCCTCTATTGCTCACGGGGTGAGCTGCCAGAGAGTGAGAAGGATGGTAAGGTCATCCAGTATTCAGCTATTAAATGAAACCTATTTCTCTGAACTTCAGCCACATTTCATATGACACATATATCCCCCTTCCATTCCCAATCCTTATAGCCACCCGAAATCAAACAAGATTTCTATGATCCATCAGTGTAATAATAATTTTTTAAAGACTAAATTGCTTTGAAAAAAGAAAAGCGTGAATGCATTCTTAAACTCTCTTGTATGGTGAACACACATCCTTAAAATTTGTACCAGGCATGATTAAACAATACAGTGAATGTTCAAATTAAAAAATGTATTACAATAAAAGACACATTGCCATTAGTCCCCCTCAAAATACTCCCCCTTGCTTCAAACACACTTACCCCACCGTTCTTGCCACTTTTTGAAGGCGTTCTAGAAGTCCTCTTTCATGAGTGTCTTTAGTTGCGCAGTTGTGACTGCCTCGGTGTCCTGAATCATTCTGACTTTGGGGAAGAGCCAGAAGTTACACGGTGCCAGACCCGGTGAATAACGTGGATGAGGACATACTATAATGTTTTTATTTGACAGAAATTTCCGTACCAGAAGCGATGTGTGACATGGAGTGTTGTCATGATGGAGGATGATTTACGGCACACTTTAAAACATACCTTCTCTCAACCGTAGCTCACACCCGACTGACTGCACTGAACAAGTTGAAACTTGTCACACACTGTTACTATGGTTCAATGCAATGCTTCCCATATTGAAGATCCCTGCCTTTCCATTGCATGACACTAGGCCGCAGCATTCACAGTATTTTGTGATCATAATGGAAAGGCTCCGTGTCACACACCGCTTCTGGTACGCCAATTTCTGTCGAATTAAAACATTGTGCTGTGTCCTCATCTATCTTATTCACCGGATCTAGCACTGTGCGACTTCTGGTTCTTCCCCAAAGTCAAAATGATTCAGGAAATTGAGGCAGCCATGACAGCGCAACTAAAGATACTTACAAAAGAGGACTTCCAGAACATCCTTAGAAAGTGGCAAGAATGATGGGATAAGTATGTTTGTTCTAAGCGAGGGGAGTATTTTGAGAGGGGGTTAATGGCAATGCGTCTTTTACTATTATATAATATATATATATTTTTTTATTAAACATTCACCATATTTTTATTACACCTTGTATGCAAACAAAACCCCTCATTCATCAGCAGTGCATAATAATCCTTTTTTAAATTCATTATCAATCAATGGAATTAAAATTTCCATTTTCTTTCTTCTGGCATAACTAGCCTTACTCTAGATATAGCTTTTTTTTTTCAGTTAAGTTTTATTTTCATTGCACCATCTGTAATAATTCTTTATTTGGTACTTCTTATTTATTTTTCACTGTGTTCCATTAATCACCACGTTTTTGAGCATGGGTATCTTCAGTGGTTTTCAGGCTTTTTCTAAGATAATTTTCAACATTTCAGAGAGCCATTATTGCAAAGGTATCAAAGAAACATGTCTAGGTCATACCATGTTAATACTGGAGAAGACCTCATCAAGCATATTCCCTCAAGTTTTTGCAGAACCTTAATAAAGCTCAAACAAGTTAAATGATTTGCCCAAGTTAATACAACTGGTAAAAAAGAATTTTCTAACTACTGTCTCTTGACTCTTCATTGGAACTCTTCATCAGTCACCTACTGAATCACATTAAGAAATAATCCCAAGAACAAGAAACATTAGGCTGTTCAAAAGTGAACTCCTTTACTTGAAACCTGAAAGAAGGAAATGTTTCTTCCTTTGTTAAATCTGGTTTAATTGGATACAACTCACTAATTCAACAATTGATTATCAAATGAATATAGCATTTCAGGCCCTATAATGATGTAGTAGACAGAATAATCCCACCCCACCCCAATATGTCTACACCCTAATCTCTGCAACCTGTGATTATGTTAAATTATATGGCAAAGGCGAATTAAGGTAGCAGATGGAATTGAATTTGCAAAATAATTGTGTTTAAAAATGGGGAGATTATTATGGATTATCTGGTTGGGCCTAATGTAATCACAGGGGTCCTTAAAAAGTGGAAGAGGGAAGCAAGAGAAACAAAGATACAACAAGAAGTAAAGACAGAAAGATGGTAGTGTGAGAAAGACTTGGCCCAAGTTCTTTTGTCTTTGAAGATGGGGGAAAGGGGCCGTGAGCCAAGGAAGGAGAGCAGCTTCTTAAAAACTGGAAAAGGTAAGGAAATGGATTTTCTAAAATATAGAAAGGTGTCCTGCTGACACCTTGGTATTGGCCCAGTGAGATTCATTTCAGACTTCTTACTTCCAGAACTATAAAAATAATAAACTTGTTTTGCGTTAAGACAAAAGCTTCTGGTTATTTGTTACAGCAGCAATAAGATACTAACATAGATTATTTTTTTATTTCCACATATGAACAACATTGTCACTCACCCATAATTTTTTTTTTCTATTGATAGAGACAGACAAGTAAAAATACAAACTAAATACTGGGATAAAATGAAATGTGATAAGTGCTAGGGTAACATACAAAATGCTATCAGAAAACATAGGACAGACAGATGTGTCAAACTGGGCCAGAGTAAACTTCTCTCCTGAGATCTATGAGGTAAAGAGGAATTAGACCAATGAGAGTAAGGGGGTAGGCAGGAAAACTGCAAGGGCATTCAATCACACATACAGTTCTCAAAAGAATGAAGTCCTATTTCTAAAACTGAAAACAAGTTGAATGGGGTGGATAAAGTCCACGTAGGTGAAGATGGTGACAGAGCTGAAGTTGGAGAGGTAGAAAGAGCTTGCTTGTCAAGGGGCCTGGTCAGCACATGCCATTGTATGGAGTTTGGACACAAGCCTGCCACCATCAATAGCTCTTGGAAGAAGAATAGGGAGGGACATTACATTTGTATTTCAGAAACATTGCTCTGGCTGCAAGATGAAAAAAGTCCAGACTAAAGGTGAGAAAGGATTACAACTTAGATGATGACCTACCAATACTGCTCAACCAGGAGCAGAATGGTAGAGCTCTCAGAAATACGAGCATGGGTGTTCTTTGTTGTCACAGCAACATGAAGGGTGACAAGGCACCAAGCTTCCTGAAATGTGTTTGAAAGTCTCAAACACTGAAGATCTTGCTTACACTCTACATTATTTCTCTGGGGCTTCTATAACCACAAACTGAGTGATTTCAAACAACAGACATTCTCACAGTTTTGGAGGCTAGACATCTTAAATCGAGATGTGAGCAGGGCCACGCCCTTTCTGAAAGTTCTGGAGTGTGGGTGGTGGGGAGTGTGGAGGAGGAAAGACCTTTCCTTGCCTCTTCCAACTCCTGGTAGGCCCAGGCATTCCTTGGCTAGTGGCAGCATAAATCCAACCTCTGCCTCCATTTTTACATGGCCATCTTCCCTTTGTGTGTCCATGTCTTCACACATAAGAACATCAGCCATATTGGATTAAGGGTCTGCTCTATTCCAGTATGACCTCATTTTAACTTACATCTGCAATGACCTTGATATAAGGACACATTTTAAGGTATGAGGGGTTAGAACTTCAACATATTATTTGAGGGTACATAATTCCACTCATAATATTCCAAAATGTAAACAGCATCTCTTCTGAGGAAAAGGGAATTAACAAGGTGGAGGAACAGTTAAATAGGTGGGTTTTAGAGATATTTGACTAAAATTAGCAGGACTTGGAGACTGTTTGAATGTGGGTCCTGAAAGACAAGAATCAAAAATTGTTCCAAAGTTTCTGGCTCAGGAAGCCTATCCAAAGGTGACTGAATGGAGAACATATCAGAAAAAAAGCATTTGGTAGGAAAGAGGGAAATATTAGGAAAATAATAAGCTCATATTGACTTACATATGGAAAACATTTACGGTATACCCAAAGAAATTTGTCCAATATTCAGTTGTACTTATGAAAGTGAAGTTCAAGAGATAGCATAACTGGAAATATCAATTTGAAGTCATCAACATGGTAATAAGAAACCATCAGAATGGTTGAGACCAATCATTAACATACAGTATGTGGAAGTGACATGAAACCTAAAAGCTTATACAAATACTGGTGACTAGGTTTAATATAAATTTTCTCTTTGAAAGGCATTGGCTATAACGACATTGAGCAATGTAAACCCAAGCACTGAATAAAGAGATTCTTAGGCCAGCCCCATGGCTCAGGCGGTTAGAGCTCCATGCACCTAACTCCGAAGGCTGCCGGTTTGATTCCCACATGGGCCAGTGGGCTCTCAACCACAAGGTTGTCAGTTCAATTCCTCGAGTCCCACAAGGGATGGTGGGCAGCATCCCCTGCAACTAATATTGAACATGGCACCTTGAGCTGAGCTTCTGCTGAGCTCCCAGATGGCTCAATTGGTTGGAATGCATCCTCTCAACCACAAGGTTGCCGGTTCGACTCCCGCAAGGGATGGTGGCTGTGCCCCCTGCAACTAGAAAACGACAACTGGGCCTGGAGCTGAGCTGTGCCCTCCACAATTAAGATTGAAAGGACAACAACTTGACTTGGAAAAAAGGCCTTGAAGTACACACTGTTCCCCAATAAAGTCCTCTTACCCTTCAAAAAAAATAAAAATAAAAAAAATAAATAAAGAGATTCTCCTTCCACATGCTGGTTTATAGCTTCAAACCCACTTAATCTGGACAAAACCCTTCTCCTTTATCCAGTTCCCTGAAAACTAGTTATGGGAGAATTTTTAAGGTAAGTGAGAATTTTTGGCATAGACAATAATGACTGATATAAGAATAGCAGCTATTACGTGGTGATCACACCTCATGATATAATACATGTATATTATATCTAATTTACAGGCCACTTTGGAGGACATGTGTTACTATTACATAGATGAGAAAAGGAGAACTAAGAAAGTTTAAATCACTTGCTTTAGATCATACAGTTATTAAGAGATAGAACCAAGATCAGAATCTAGATTTGAACTTAATTTTCATCTGATACCAAAACCTGTGGATTTCCTTAATCCATGCTGCTTAAAGATTATGGGGGCTGATGGGTTTGTCAGGAAAAGGGTTTACAACTCACTCACATATACCTGGAAGTTATACTGGAATTCAGTTAAAGATGCAAACTGACTTTAAGGAGTTAGCGAGGCTGTTTGCTCCATGAAGGCAGAACTATCTGTCTTGTTTACTGCTCTATCCCCAGGTTTTAGCACTGTGCTTTGTGCATAGTAGGTGCTTTACAAAGTATTTGCTAAATAAATAATGTTTTGAAATGCATGGTTTTCTAAATGGTTTAGGTTAAAACTATACTCTGCTTTAGTTAGTTGGTCTATACCTTTAACTTACCTATTTCAATATGGATTTAGCTCATGCTAACTTTGTTTGGTGCCTAAGAAATTAGAAAACCATCATTAGGATTTTCTAAATGGTAATTGAGAAATGTCTCATAAGAGTACAGCAGTATAGCATTAAATAATTTGCATGGTAAGTACTATCTGGGCAAGCTCACTGTGATACCATGTTTTAAAGAAGTGAGGTGAAAATATGTCAAGATAAGGAAACACTTATTTGGAAAGAAAGAGCATTAATCAAAAATGAACCATTACAATATTATAATCATGTGCTGATTATTGGATAAATATATAAACAGTGTAAATGGCATCAGTTTTATTTTTTACTGACGATATTAAAATGCTCAAAACTGCTGTTGCTTTGTCATTATTTCAAGTACTTGGGGAAATACTTTTACAAAAGTATCTGCACATATACCCATATATTTACCATAATGTTTTAGATAAAATTGTTACTCATTCTTTCAATTTTTAGGAAACTTTATGAAAAGGATAGCTTCACAAGTTTATCCTGATGTTAGTATCCTTAAACTAGGTTTTTTTCTCCCTAAAATCTTGTCTCCTTGGCCAATTTGGGTATTTTACTTTTAATATAACACATTGCACTTTTAACAGGTTTAATTCAATTTACAACAAATGCCTCTAATTAAGTTAAAAGATCTTTGAAAATTGCTAAATCTTAGGGGTAATATTACCACGACTGACATTGAAATAATTGATCATTCCCACTGAGGCACAAAAGTATGAATGTTCTAATGAGAAAACAGGGATTGAAGTATGTTGAAGGAGTCCAAAGAGACTCCCAAACTCTTTAGGCTGTTATTTCCAATCACAGTCTCTGAATGGGAGTGGGAGGATTTAGAGGGGGGGCAGGGGCAGACAAAACTTATCTCAAAGTAGAAAAAGAAAATGAAATTTAACTTCAAAAACAAAGTCACTACTTTGAGGTAAGGTGGTCAAAATCTGTTTGCCTTTTTGAAAATACCTTTGCTTCAATATGTATTTCTCTTTTAGAATGTCGGTTTTTGTCATTTACAAATAATATTTTCTTTAATACTCCATAATAATAAATACTGGATGTTATAGATACTAGAATGCATCTATTTTTCCAAGAGAAATTATCTTAGAGTCCAGAATGAGCAAATATAGGGCCAGTACTTTGTAATAATTAAGATGTACAAGGGCTAACGACAGCTACTATCCCTGACTGAACAAATGACACCAGAGCAGGAAGAAGAAGAAACATATGAGTTGTGTCAGTTATTACTAAAGCTTTCCTTCTGGCTTTAGAAAGTCATTTACCTTTGCAGCTAATCGTTCATAAGAAAGAGAACATTTGCCTTGTTGGTATTTGCATGGCCTAATTAGTTAAAATGTTTACAAAGCATTTCATACGTGAAAATAGCAAATTACTTTATGCATAATGGAAGTTTTATTAATAATTGGAACAATAATGTAAAAGCAGTTAGCTTTGGAAACAATTACATTGATATGCTGCATGATAACGCATAAGCAGAGTGTAAGGGAGAAAAAGGACTTCACAGTTTGGGTTTAAGAATATCATCAGCAGCCTTCAGGAGTTTGCAGGCTGCCTGTAACCGCAGGATGAGGAGTGGCAGGACTCCACACAGGCTGAGAGCGGAGAGGCCAGTTGGAATCCTTGTCTTCTAGTTACTACTTTGGTGATATTTTATAAATTACCTAATTTCTGGCCTCAGAAGTTTCTCTCAAAATAAGAGATTGGAACGTCTACCTTTTCGAGTTATTTTGAGGATTAAACAAGAGAACATGTCAGATTCCTAGGAAGGTGCTTGCCACTTTTAAAGGAGGATTGCTTTATGATGCTAATCTGGGAAGTCGCTAAAGACAGTCATTTCAAATCACAAAATTGGGTTCTAGTTTTGATTCCACTACTACAGACAGTAGAAAAACATATCCTAATGGAAGAAATCACACTGTGATTCTTCTAATTGCATTTAAATGAAAAGGTGTAGTTTTAGATTCTCTTCTTTGCTTCTTTCCTAAAACCATAGTTTGGATAGTGTATATTAGATAGCTAGGCTTTTCTTGCAGTAAGAAGGCCAGAAATGGAAATGCAACCCAAGTTGTTGACAACACCAAATGTGTTGAAAATAGGAGAGAGAAAAATATACTTACTACATAGAAGAGTTTGAACAGGAAGTTGATAAATCATTATCCTGTGCAAGAGAACTGTAGCACTCTCAAATTTTGTTGTGGAATGAAGTTTAATTTTGCCTTTTTTAGCAAAATGTGGGTTCATGGTATATACATTAAGTCTCACATCATCTTACCCCAATGCAACAGTGTAATCCAGATATAAATTAAGTTAAAATGAAGATGAAGACAAATTAATAGAAACTAATGACCAAATGTTGACAAGAAATCTAAGAATGTCATTCCTGTCATTTTGTCTGGTGTCTGAAGCAATGGGTATCTCTCACTAGTGTTCAAGAAGTTCGGGTTCAACTGAATCTAATCTAATTGAACTCAATTGAAAAAAAAATGCACATAGCGTAAAGAATGAGCTTTATTTAGCAGTATTCCATAACACACACACACACACACACACACACACACACACACACACACATATATATATATGATGTATATAATATAAAAAGAAAATGTATAGCATAGATTTCAAAGTCTGAGTTTTTAAAATCAGATACGACCCAGTTTGAATATCAACTCGATGCCTGGGTGAACCTGAGTAAAGTACTTAATCTCTCTAAAATAATACCTATGAGATACCTATATTTATAATACCTATTCCAAAGGTTTATAGGGAAATCAAAAGGGAGAATATAATATTAGCATCATAATAAGTGCCAAATTAATATTAACCAATATAATTATGTATCATCACCATCAATAATATAGTTTTCTAAATAAATAATCTGAATTTCACCCTCTTCTCTCTGGTTGCTTACACAGAAGTGTTCTTGTAGAAATACAACTTAAGTCCTTTCAATTATGTCAAGAGAAGTTTTAGTAATTATTAATCCACATCTTCTTTAGAAACTTCAAAATAAAGACCTAAAAATAGAGGGACATACATCCTCATAATTTAGTATAACAAAATACATAATATAATATATCAACTCTTTTCTCTTTCCAATTTAATCCTGAGTTGTTTTATTTAGCCACCTATTATAAAAAGTAATTTGTGTTGATAGCTCTGAGGAAATCTAGAAATTAAAGAGCTAATTAAATTCTTTCTGAGTAATTCTTGAGTCTCTGTATCAATACATATACATGTGCACACATATTGAAACATCTACAAGTGGCCAAATATTGCTGGATGTTTCTGGAAATTGACCTTTGGTGATGTCTACTTTAATTAACCATTTACTATGGGCAAAAAAAATCTAACATTTAAGCCATATTTCCAAAGGAATCACAGATCATGCACCTGGTAGGACTGAACTAGAATGTCAGAAATTATGATCAAAATAGGAAAGAGAGGTAATGAGAAACTGTCCTATTTGTTGTGAACTTACTATTTATGGAGGATCTTAAGGAAGTTTTTACTATCTAAAGTTTAAAAAAATTATAAATATCCTATAAGACATTTAAATAATACCTCATTTCTATAAATGATTTGGCATCTTTAAAATTATACTGAAAAGATATTTTTATAAATGATTTGCCTGCATATTTTTAAATAGGAGTCTTTAAAACATTATAAAACCATTACAAGAAACCTACATCTGGTGTTGTAATTCCAAGATATCATCCTGAAACAAAAATATGATCACAACTTGCAAAAGACTTTGCTGTTTTAATTCTGTGTTGATATTCCTATATTTCAAGGAATGTTCTATTTTAGTCAGTTGGAGCTCTGACGTATAAAAATGATAGTTTCTTAAACTTTGCACCAACTGAAGTGTACTCTTTCAAAGGAGGTATCTGAGAACATAATGCTGATTAGCAGACCAGGGGAATCTAAGTCACAGAAATGTTTAGTTCTCTCCTTCTAAATAGTTGCCTTCCACTCTGAGGCAGAATTGCATGCAAAAGGTCATTTCAAGAGAAGAGATCTTGAGAGCTATACCTGTACTGAAATAAAGGAAGGAGGACAGAGCAGAAAGAAACCCTGATCCAAAGCAGGTTGTAACTGAGGCCTTAGCTGATGATGTGGAGTTGGAGTGGGCCTTGAGGGTTGTCCGCAAATGAAGCAGAGAGATGAGGCCTTCGTGTTCCCATGGTAGTCAGTTTCTGACTGCAAGTTGAAGTTGCCCTCTGGAGGGACCTGGCTGAGGATGTTCCCTGTGGCCAAGGAGCGTTCCCAAAGTGGGAGTCTGGCCTGAGGAGGTTCCCAAAGTGGGAGTCTGGCCAGAGCTGTCAGCAGCCAATACTCCCAGCAACTGAGGGATACGGGTTTAGCCTGAGGGGGTATTTGGGTGAAACACTACAATATTCATCAGAGCCCACCCCTTCTGCTGCTCAGATCCTTTTGTTTCTATAGTAAATGATACCATGTAGGAACAGTTCCTCCAGAATCGTGCTCAGTCTTGTTTTCTGGGAAACTTAGTGGGGAAGGGTTAGTGAAGACAACTGCAGTGTGAGCGGCTGCAGCTGATCTCAAGGTTGTGACTGAAACTCTTTCTCACCATCCTGCACCATATGTCAGAGTCCCCTCACCCTCACCAGCAGCCCTGCTGAGCTCAACGGCTTGCCTGCTGGAGCGGTTTGAATGAAGATTCCTAAGTGTCCACACTCCCTGATACCGTAGTCCGTGCTTCTCAGGCAGTAGACAATTAAAGCCGCGCATGAGAAGACCAGGAAGTGCCCCAGGTGGATCACTTGAAATTCAAACCTCTTCTTCCCTGTGCACATTGTGTAGTAGCAGCTCCATGTCCCACTGATGAGAAGGGATAATGAGCCTTGCCAGTAACGGTGTTGACTCCGGTAGTGACTCCTTTCCTTGCCCTGCTGGTCTCCTAGCATGAGGAGTCTGATGTTACCTGGTAGTGACTATAGCTTAAAGGTCTGTGTTCCCTGCTGAAAATGTTCCCCTTCTGGAAATCAGGGACTTTAGGACTATAAAGTCTAAAATCGTTAAGTTGAGAAGTACAAATTCTCCAACTGGGTCACTAAGAATAGTTGTAAGTAAGGCCATTTCCATTTCCAGGTCTTGGTTCCCAATTATTCTATGGACTGGGATACCCCTTATCATGGTCATTGATTTAGGGTATACCCTGAATCCTGAAGCAATGGTGCCCTATCCTTGTAGGGTAACATTTTCAAGCTGGCACCTCAGCTGGTCTTCTAAGGGAATATCTCTTCAGTCTACAGATTGGAAGCATCTGGATAGTGGGGAATGTGTTAGGATCAGTGGATCATGTGCCACGGCTGCATCTCCTTTGCAATATGGTGAGCCCTTTATTCTGAAGCAATGTTGCACAGCATTCTGGGTTAATCAAATACTTCATAAATCTTCAGTTAGTCATACTGGCCATGATCCAGTTGGCAATAAACGCAAACCTGTATCTGGAAAATGTGTTGATCCCAGTGAAGCTGAACTACTGCTTCTTCCAAGGAGAAAAGAGCCCACTGTAGTCAACTTGCCACCAAGTGGCTAGTTGGTCTCCTTGGGGGATGCTGCTGTATCAGGGGAAGGATTTGTTTCTACTGGTGGCAAGTTGGATATGTCAGAAACTAATTTGAGTCATGGTGGATGGAAGTTCAATTTCTTAAACTGATGTACAGCTTCCATCTCTTCTATATGTCTCTTTGGTTCAGAGGCCATTGTGCCATGTTAGTCCATTGACTAATGTGATCAATAATACAGACAGGCTGATGTTAAAGAGCTGAGTTTGTCTACTTGTTTGTTTAATGCCTCTTCCAGGATGAATGCTACTTGTGGGTGTTATCATGCAATGCACAAATCTTCACAATTTGTATCCACTCAAAGGTAAATTCATGTGCCTCTTCCCCAAAATTCTTCATTCCATAGTTTCTCACCTTTTCCCTTCTAGGCCTTTATCCAACCAGACAGGACAACTTATCTCTACCATGAGTCCTTATATATGTTTGTCTTCGGTCACTTCACTTTCTACACAAAGGTAGTAACTTATTGAACCAGGAAGAGAGCTACCCACTGGAGAATTTTCCCTGCCTGCTGTCTAGCAGGGTCACTCCTGAGTGAGTTGTAATGCAGCAGCAACCCATTTGCTTCTTGTATATGTTATCTGTGAACTATGTTTGGTCTTTTTCCTCTTCTATCAACTGGTCATCGGGACACCTTCCCCTATGATCAGGGAGGGACTCCAGTGCATCAGTAGTAGGTATTGTGGGTACCTAAGGTATAAGCTGCTCATGGAGCTTACTTTAAAACTGAAGATCATAATCAGAAACTGTGCTATGAAAAGATCAAGTCAGGATAAAGAGATAGAGTATGACTGTTGGGTGAACATGGAAGGCTACTGTATGGAGGTGGCATTTGATGAGACCTGAATGAGATGGCACCAGCTACGTTTCCATGTCAGATTATGCAATGAGGGAAAGTATTCTATACAGAGTGGCTGAGTCCCTAGGTCAAATCATCCCTGAAGCCAATAGGTCAGTCCTATTCTTCCACCACTATCCACTGCTACTCTTCTTTTTAATTTGAGTGGATTTATATTAAAATGTTGTCATTTTGACCAAAGAAAACCAATACAAATCCTAATATGAATTCAGCATACACCACATTGGGGGGTTGGGGGAAACAACAAAAAACCTGATTAAAATAATTGTGAGATTTACATGGACCATGTAACAATGATTAGTTGGCTACCCAGAAGTACTTTCTGAACTGAGTGTCCCCTGCCCACCTGCTACTATAGAGGTAAGAAAAACCCACACATTCCCTTCTCCAATTTCCCTTTGCAACTGACTGGCTCTCTGACCCAGTTCTGGACAATGAGATACAAGAAAGTTGCTGAAGGAATTCTGAAAATGCTAATAATCTCCCTAGCAGGAGAGAAATAATGAGGAGAAAGCTCACTCTTCCCTGGCCCTTCTTCCTGCCTTTGAATGTGATCTTGATGTTATATTTAGAGCTCTTGAAATTATAATATAAATGGTAGAAAGAGAGAATCACAGAGAAGCTGTATGAGAATTCTTCCATAGCTGAGCAGCTAAAATAATTCCAGCAACTACCTTCTTACCTGCTCCTTGTTATGTGAGAAAAATTAACTCTGCATTGTGTAAGCCATTAGTATTTGGTTTTTCCTTTATTTGCAATTTCAAATTATTTTTTACTGATACTGACAATATAGCACATTTAATTTCTAAAACCTTGCAAAACCTAGAACATGAATTGGCATTAAATAAAAATGTACTAAGTAAACAAAATTAAAGTGAGTTTACAAATACCATAAGAAGGTGGAACACAGCATAATGTTTACCTTGATGATGTCATACAAGTCACCAAAAGGCAGAAAACCAAGGAACCTAAGTTTTTGCTAGTTGTGTTGTAAATATTCAGTATAATCCTTCAGTTGAATGACAGAGGTGAAAAAATAATTGGAAATATGTATTGATTTAGATGTTGGTGTTGTAGTTGCTGCTACATGTTTGTATATTTTGTAGGTGACAGGATAATTATTAAATGTCCAGCAAGTGTCATTTAGAGAGGTTACCATGAGATTTCCTAACAAAACATTTTCCCATCTGAGCTTGTGTGTGTTTGTGTTCAAAAGCAATTCCCAGTACTGGGATTGCATCTTCTGGGGTACAGTCACAGACATATACACACCGTATGTTTAGCAACATGGTGAAAATACGTCATTATATGAAATGTAACATTTCCTGCACTATGCCTTATAACTATGCATTAATTATTAAGTCCAACTTGGTAAAGAAACAAACAACTACAAAAAAAAATACTCAATAGATAATTTAGGAGCATAATGTATTAAATGAAAAGAAGGATATGGTAGGATGTGATAAAAGTGAATGAAATACTTAAGTGCCCTCTAATTTAGCTCTGAATAGAAACATCCAATACTAAATTAGGAAATCATAAATTTCTGAATTTAGGGGATTTTCAGAATGAGGGGACAATGCAATAATCCCTATGTAAATCAAATCATAATTGAACTCCCCTATGGGGTAAATGCCATTCTGGGGATACCCCTAATGGAGCCAAAAGGGAGATACCCCCGTTCTCCAATGTTGAAGATCCATATAGAAGAACAGTACCTGACATACCTGAATTCATCTTCCAGAATCTTCAAATATGTGTAAAAATTAATCCTCATTTATATAGCAATTCATCCGATTATTTTAAAAACAACTCATTATCCAGCATCCTAAAGTTATGGACAAAGCTTGTAAAAATTAAAATCCTCTTGTTTTCCTTCAAGATTGTTGCTACAGTGTTTTCATTTATTTTCAGAAAGCAGCAGAGAAAGAATAAGGGCAGATTGCCAAATTTGAGACTAGGGATGTCCTTCAAGACAGCCTAACCCAAAATAAACACAAAAAACAAACATGTCTACAATTAAAAGATAGTAACACTGCATTATAATTAGTTGTCTCAGGAAGTAGAGATATTTTCAGTTAACTGAATGGGTGACAATTACTTGGATTATTGTCATACTTAAAATGTCAGTGTTAAATGATTGCTTTAAGCACATAATAATAAATTCTGCGTTCTTAAGTGGCAAACACAACAAAGCTAAATACCGAGAATGTTTTTACTGGAAGCAAAATTAAACATTACCAAAAATCTACAACACACATTTTAAAAACACAGTGAACAAAAGGAGGAATAACTATAGATGGACAAACATGGTTCTGATATTTACCACTTTGTTTAGAATTTGGAGCAGGTCAACAACTCCTGCAGCAAACCTGTTTCAGGGCAGGCATACCCATCATTACAGAAGCAAATGCATAAGGAGGGATGACTACAGAGAATTCTACAGACCTTAAAGACCTCTTCCTGGAAATCTGGGTTAATTATAGCATTTATGAAAATAGCATTGGTTAATTTCACACCTGCTGTTAAATCCTACATGATTTCCTGGGATATGTTGTGATTACAGTATAGTCCTGAAAACCATATTTTCCCCATGTCAGTGTTAATTGTACAGGATTAACAAATAACAAGTGCCATTTGCTTATATTACCACTGTCAGTAATGTCTCCCTTTGTCTCCAATATAGGTGCTTACTTCCTTTTGAATCCCCAAGTCCCCTGAGCAAGCATAAAACCCTTGGTGATTCAGCTGTGGCAGCTCTTCCACCCGGCAAACCATGCCACCTGGAAACTAATACCACTAAGCAGGAAGTTATATCTAACCTCAAAATGTGGGAAGGGACAGTTCTTGCCTTTGTCAATCTAAGTCTGCTTGGATATTCATCTACGGTTCAACCAACACTGTTTTAGGCACTGAGAACAGCAGAGCAGAAATATGGCCTCTTTTTTCTTCCCCCTGGGGAGAGAAGACATGCTACATATCAACTGCTGATTATCTAACTGGAAAGTTTTATAACTTTGGAGAGGACAAAAGGCCACTGTAGCTATAAATGTTTAGAAATCTTCTGCTGAGAAAATGGTTCTCAAGGTGGACATGGCAGGACTAGCATGATTATGATTTGAGTTGGCCAAGGGATAAGAGTAGGAGAATTATAACCATATAAAGCAGAATCTGAGAAGAGGGTAGTGACAATCTGACAAGAGACGCCTAGCTGTCTCTCATCTTTCTTCACAGGGAGGGGGAATATTTTCCCTCTGAAAATCCTGAATATTAAACAATTTTTTTCAAAAGACCCATTTGCTCTTAATTGTTAATATTACGCATTATATACTTCTTTAAAAATAAAGAACAAGCTAAGTATTCTTTCTGCTTAAAAAAAAAATCATGTTTTATATTGTTTCAAATTATTATGGTTTTTCTCTCAGAATTGATACACCCAGGAGAGCTAATTGTTAAGCGCTTCCAAACTTACAACCTTGAAGGAAAATTTACCCCCTTTTAAAGATAAGACTTCCTTTGAAAAGTTTGCTTTAATAAATAAAAAACCAAACAAGTCAGTCAATTACACTAAATGCTGAGCCGAAAGGGCAGTATCAACATGAAATCATTGGTTAGGACACGCAGAAATGAGCACAGGGAGCAGAATCACTTCATATCACCGTGCCAATAGGCAGGCCATTCAGAAATAGTGACTCACAAATGGTGGTTAAGTGTAAATATGTGACACACCACCAGTGGCATGGGTGTCACTTGATGAAAATGGAACCAGTGGTTAAGGTTGCCTTTTCAGAGGTTTTTCAACTTTTTCTGCTTCCATGATGACAAGATCATGAATTTTAGCTTCAATCAGGACTGGGTTTCAAAGCAGCTAACCATTTCACTAGACATGCAGTAAATGTGGGCAAATCACTTAACCTTCTTCATCCACTTTAAAAAAATAAATAAATAAAGGAATAATGCACACCTGGAAGAGTTCATAGTGAGGAAAAATCTGGGAGACAAATAGCAATGCTGACTAAAAGCTACCTTGTCATAACAGTAAAATAATTGAATCACTACTTACTCATTTAATAAACATTGGTTAAGCTCCCACTATGTAGGAAAACTACAAAGTAAGCACGGTTACAAGGCAATGTTCTGAAACTAGAAAAGCAAGGCTCTGAAAGTGTCAGCAAGTTGCCTGTAGGATAGGTGAGAAGATTGCTGAACACCCTACTGTGCGCCTTTGACTGCCCTTTTGCATTATTTTTCAACGAATGTCTAATATGGGAAGAATTTCCTAAAATAATGACCCAATTCAAGAGGAAACAGGGAAAACATTAAATGTGGGTACAACAATACAGTCAGTGCTCCATAGTGATGCTTTCCGCATCTGTATTTAAATCCATTTGCATTTCGATTCAACAAACCATGAATAGATAATATTTGGAAAAAAATTTACCTCGTTGTTGAAGAGTACCACGTAGTTAGGCCTACAATGGTTGTGTCTGTACTGAACATATACAGACTTTTTTCTTGCCATTATTCCCTAAACAATACAACATAACAACTATTTACGCAGCATTTACATTGTATTAGGTATTGTAGGTAACCTAGAGGATTTAAAGTATATGAGCTTATATGCAAATACTACACCATTTTATGTAAGGGATTTGAGCATCCATGAATTGTGGTATCCCAGGAGGCTCCTGGAACCAAGCCCCATGTACACTGAGGGATGACGACTATATTAACAGTCTGATGTAAGTATAAAACATTCCCTAGACTTCTCTTCCAGAGCCATGTATAAGTATGCAATTTTAATTATTAAATATAGAAAATCAGGAAAATATAACATAAACCAAGATCGTTTTATTATAACTGCTATGAATAATAACATTGAAAGAAAGAATTATTAATGCATTTATTTAGGCTTTAGGATCCGATTCCTTTTAAATACTATAGTATAGTGAAAAGGTTAGGCTTATGGAATTGATTGGGGAATCATGATACCCTGAGATAATACTTTCATTCCATTCAATACTCAATATTAAAATAATATGTCATAAAGCTATTCGTCTGGTTGGCACTGCCCTAGACACTAGACAAAGATCTGTGAAAATTATGTTTTTAAAACCAGGGAGTTTTAAATCACAGAGCTTTAAAATGTTTTGAGGTTCCTTAAGTATTTTAAGAAACAAAATTCATATCTTTTCTTATTAATTGCATAACTTAGAACAAGGTTTTAGCATTTTCTGGAAGACTGCAAGAGTATCACTTAAATAAATATCAAAGCAATGCTGTTCCCAGGGAAAGTTGAGGCCTAAGGTCTATTTGCATTAGCTATTTTTTCCTGAAATGTTCAGAAACTATTTCGGTCAAGAAGTCAGTATATTACTCTTATGTCTTTTCCCATTTAATAAAGAACAGAAAGCCAAATGCCACCAGGCGCTAATGCTAGTGTGGCCAATTCTAGGACACTACGTTGCCAAGAAACATGCTCTGAACATTGGCGTTTGCATCCAGAGCTAGGAACCCATACTGTAGTGACACGCTATCTATATACAAGAGAGATGAATATATTAACAATAAATGAAGTACTAAAAAAATGTCTAATTTCCAATACAGTGCTCCCAGCAAAAACTGGAATTAAAAAAAAACTGTTAAAACACAGCTATAGAACATACACTCTTGTTGTGGGTGCACTAAAACAAAGGTGAACAATAAAATACAAAATAGAATGAATATGTATTTATAGCTGAGATGTCATGGCTGCTCCATGTAACCCGGCTTCATATCCTTCTGATAAGGAGCGTATATGTAAAATCCTGTAGACCGTTGGAAGGATCATGGTTTTAGAGCACAAAAATTTTCTTCCATTTGTTTAGAAAGAGTCAAACTAGAAATGTCAAAACCCAATTTTAATTAAAGACACTTATGACAATGTTTGGGTTTTGTGCCAAATTCTACACCTTGAATAGGCATCAGAAAACAGCAATTCATTTCAGCAGAACCAGGCTACATATGTCTACTTGCATACACACCTCTGTGTCCAGGGAAGTATTAAGTATATGAGGTGTGATCAAAAAATATGGTGAATCTATGTAATTTTACTAACAATTGTCACCCCAATAAATATAATTAAAAACAAACAAACAAACAAAAAATATGGTGAATGGTTAAATAAAAAGAAATTATTACAGTAAAAAACACATTGCCATTAATCTACCTCAAAATACTGCCCCTTACTTCAAACACACTTATCCCTGCATTCTTGCCACTTTTTGAAGAGGTTCTGGAAGTCCTCTTTTGTGTCTTTATTTCATTTTCTATCACGACAATGCTCCGAGTCACACATCACTTCTGGTACAGCAATTTCTGTCAAATAAAAACATTACGTTGTGTCCTCATATACCTTATTCACCGGACTTTGCACTGTGTGACTTCTGTCTCTTGCCCAAAGTCAAAATGATTCAGGACATCAAGGCAGCCACAACAGCACAACTAAAGACACTCACGAAAGAGGACTTCCAGAACCGCCTCAGTAAGTGGCAAGAATGATGGGATGAGTGTGTTCAAAGCGAGGGGGAGTATTTTGAGGGACATTAATGGCAAAGTGTCTTTTGCTGTAATCATTTTCTATTTTATTTTAAACATTTACTGTAGTATTTGATCATACCTCATACAATCAGCATTCCACAAACACCATTGCCACAGCATAGAACAGCATGTATTTGCCTTTCTAGTAATCTTTGTGCTTTCCTGTGCTGGGTTGTCAACTTGACTACGCTGGGAGTTACAATTCCTAGAATTTCCTTCTCTATATATATATAGTTTTGGGTTAGAATAACCCAAAAGCATGACCAACTTCTCCATTAAAAAGTCAGAGCTGGCTACATAATTTTCAGGGACAAGTGCAAAATGAAAATATGATGCCCTGCTTTAGTTCATTAGGGCTGGCATAACAATGTGTCACAGACTGGGTAACTTAAACAACAGAAATTTGTTTTCTCCTAATTCTGGAGACCAGAAGATCAAGATCAAGGTGCCGGCAGCACTGATTTCTTCTGAGGCCTCTCTCCTTGGCTTGCAGATGAGCTCCTTTTGGCTGTGTCCTCACATGGTCTTTCCTCTGTGTGTGTGCATCCCTGATGTCTTTCTGTGGTCCAATTTCCTCTTCTTATAAGGACAGCAGTCCTATTGAATTAGGGCCCACCGTAGCAACTTCATTTTAACTTAATCACCCCTTTAAAGTCATCTTCCAACACAATCACAGTTTGAGGCACTAGGGATTAGGGCTTCGACATATACATTTTGGGGAACACAATTCAGCCCATAAAAGAGCCCTTGTTCAAATAGCAAAGGGAAAAGGGCCATTAAAGTTACCTAAAATATACAACATTTTCCTTTCTTCTGCCATCTTTCTCTCTCGATCTGTTGTAATTTTTACTTTGTTATTTAATGTTGCACTTTCCTGGATATAGAAAACTCTCTGGCTTAGTGCAGACTCACTCAGCCTCCCAGGGTCTCTGCCCTATGACTCAGCTTGCACACACTCATGCCTACGAGTCTCCAGTTCTCCCTTCTTCCAGCTGCTGGGACAATGCACCAAAGCCTGGTTAGGAGCAGGGAAGTCAATCTACCCAGAGAGGCTACCTGGATCCTGTGCCCAGTTCACCACTTGCAGTGGAGGGCAGAAGAGGTCACTGGGTAGGGTGAGGATAAGGGGGCCAGGCCAGCACCCTGAGCAATTACTTCCTGAAGGTCTTTTCAGGGTTGGTTATAGCGATAGTGAGACTCAGGTGCTCAGCGAGATGTGGTTTGTCCTCCCTCTCCTCTGCACTGAGAAGAGTTCTTCTTCCAGAGTGCCAATCCGGTCGATCAATAGTGTTTCCATGCCCACCACCAGACACTCAACCCAAAAGGGCACATTTCCCACCGGCGCTTCTGTAACTCCCCTCTACTGTCCACTTTAGTGGTTGGATGTGCTTGGCCTCTCAGATTCTCCTATATACCCTGACTTGTCACTGAGCCTATGTTTCAGAGTAATTGGAGGATGAATTCTCCTGTGCTACTCCAGCTCTGTTTCAGACCATCACTTCCCAAGCTTTCACACATTTGTACGCAGTCTAATTCTTATCATAAATCCCATATCTCATAGCATTCTCGGTGTCTCTGCTTTCCTGACTAAACCCTATATGGCTGCAAAAATTCTTCTCATCCCTATGCACATATCACTTTGCATCAAGACACAGAGTTTATTTCTCATCAAGACACAAAGTTTATTTCTCTTCCCTTGAATTAGGGGTGGCCTGGGGCTTGCTTTGGCCAGCAGACCATTGCAGAAGTGACTGCTGAATGTAGGTCTCCAGAAGCTTTGTATATCCTGCTTTTGCCCTCTTAGAACACTGAGACCACCATCAGAAGATAACTAAATCAGCCTCCTTGAGGATGAGAAAACACATGTGGACAGCAAGATAAATTCTAACTGGCAGACACACGAGTGAAGCCATCATGGGCCACCAATTCCCAGCTGAGCTACAAGATGAATGCAACCATATGAGTGATTCGAGGTAAGAAATTCAGCAATAGATCACTAATTTTAAAAATTGGTTCTAAAAATGTGCTACCATAACAAAAATCTAAAACCTGTGGCATAGGCTTGGTAGGAGAAGGGATGATGGGGGAAGGCTGGAAAAGTAGCAAGGAAATTGTTAGTAGAGGAGAAAGCAGTGAGAAAACTGGAAGAGGATACTGGTCCCTTAAACTACATGGAGGTTGAACAATTTGCAAAACCGTCATGTGTAGTAACTGTGAAAAAAAAAATGCATAAAGAACTTGCAGATCTGGCTAAGAACTTTAGACAGAATGTTGAACTTATCAGTTGGTGCTTCTAGCTGTGTATAACAAAGTATTTCCACAGAGATAGGAGCCCAAGAAATGACTATTCAGTTTGGAAATGTAAAAGGCTAAGACTAGGTTGATAAATAAAACTATTTTCCATCTTCTGTATCTTCAGCCAGAAAAAGATTCTCTCGGTAAGAAATGGCTCCAGAATAATGAATCAAGGGTAGGCTGTAAGACCATTTGTTATGACGAAAATGATATACAGCAGTGTCTATGGTGGTAGATCCCCTCACAGCACAAAGGCTCCCCAAGAATCTTAAGGAAATTGTCCATCAGCATTCTGACCTGCCATCCAAAGTAGAACAAGACTATATCAAAAAGAATGGTGTCTATGGCTTATTTATACAAGAATCTAATGGAGTGGATGATCTAAAACTTTTTGAGATTTTTACCAGCATGGTAAAAGCATGGAAGAAAGACACTTCAAATTAAACTTTCTGTGGGCAGGAAGCAGGGTGGGAAGGCTATTTGATTGTAAACATGGACAATTTCTTATCAAACAGGAGAGACGTCTCAGAGTGTGTAGCACAGAACTCAGAGTAGGGCTATGAAAAGGAGAGAACAGTGGAGTAGGGAACTACTTACAGGGAATATAATTCAACTCTAATCAAGAAACATTCCCTGCCCCTGGACTAGGGGACCTGACAACAACATGTGCCCAGCTGGATTTCAGAATTGCTATGAACCAGTTATGGATATGAGCTACTTGTTCCTCCCCTTTTGAAGAGAATGTCTATAATGGTTACCCTTCCAGGTATGTGGGGAGGAAGGGCAGGATGCTGATAACCAGACCTTTTAGTTCACTTGTCCCTGCATCAAGAAGTGCTGTATGTAAGTAGGGGCATCCAAGAAGCTTATTCATATCTGGTACTGATTTAGATGATGAGATCCTGGGCGATTTGATCCTGATGTCATAAAGGAATAAGTTATGTGCAGGTGAGTGTACTTTGGAGAAAAGCTGAGTGTACTTGCATGTAGCAAGGATGTGAATAATTATGGCCAGAGAGTGGACAGGATTAGATTGTTTCCACTGGATAACTGATACATCTCCCAAGGCTATGTACTTGTATGTTTATAATTCTGAGGTCAGTATGCTACAGATTAGGATACAATAATAAGAAAAAAACAAATACCGTCTCTTCCACCATGGAGTTTTCACTCTAGCAAGGGTAGAGAAATATTAATAAAATAAATTATAGATAAAGGCAAATTGCACCAATGGTAGGTGTTGCTAAAGAGAGAGATATGGGATTATGATAATCAAAATAGATAGGGTTAGAGAGGATAGTCATCTGAAGAAGGAGTAGAAGGCAAAAAGGTCAAAAGGACTGGGAAGTGTTTCTAAGCGGAGGAACCACCTGGTAAAGATTCAGAGAGAGGGCCCACAGGAATATAATTGTGATGTTTTTGAAAGAAATTCAAACACCATCCGGCAGTTAAAGTTAT